>NC_143038.1:78207500-78507500 GCF_057628025.1 Oncorhynchus mykiss | reverse complement strand
CAGGCTATATAATGTGTCAGTGATGTTGGTAGCAGCCTATATAATGTGTCAGTGAGGTTGGTAGCAGCCTATATAATGTGTCAGTGAGGTTGGTAGCAGCCTATATAATGTGTTAGTGATGTTGGTAGCAGCCTATATAATGTGTCAGGGAGGTTGGTAGCAGCCTATATAATGTGTCAGTGAGGTTGGTAGCAGCCTATATAATGTGTCAGTGATGTTGGTAGCAGCCTATATAATGTGTCAGCGATGTTGGTAGCAGCCTATATAATGTGTCAGTGATGTTGGTAGCAGCCTATATAATGTGTCAGTGATGTTGGTAGCAGCCTATATAATGTGTTAGTGATGTTGGTAGCAGCCTATATAATGTGTCAGTGAGGTTGGTAGCAGCCTATATAATGTGTCAGTGAGGTTGGTAGCAGCCTATATAATGTGTCAGTGAGGTTGGTAGCAGCCTATATAATGTGTCAGTGAGGTTGGTAGCAGCCTATATAATGTGTTAGTGATGTTGGTAGCAGCCTATATAATGTGTCAGTGAGGTTGGTAGCAGCCTATATAATGTGTCAGTGAGGTTGGTAGCAGCCTGTATAATGTGTCAGTGATGTTGGTAGCAACCTATATAATGTGTCAGTGAGGTTGGTAGCAGCCTATATAATGTGTCAGTGAGGTTGGTAGCAGCCTATATAATGTGTCAGTGATGTTGGTAGCAGCCTATATAATGTGTCAGTGATGTTGGTAGCAGCCTATATAATGTGTCAGTGAGGTTGGTAGCAGCCTATATAATGTGTCAGTGAGGTTGGTAGCAGCCTATATAATGTGTCAGTGATGTTGGTAGCAGCCTATATAATGTGTCAGTGATGTTGGTAGCAGCCTATATAATGTGTCAGTGATGTTGGTAGCAGCCTATATAATGTGTCAGTGATGTTGGTAGCAGCCTATATAATGTGTCAGTGAGGTTGGTAGCAGTCTATATAATGTGTCAGTGATGTTGTTAGTAATGTTGGTAGCAGCCTATATAATGTGTCAGTGAGGTTGGTAGCAGCCTATATGTGTCAGTGATGTTGGTAGCAGCCTATATAATGTGTCAGTGAGGTTGGTAGCAGCCTATATAATGTGTCAGTGAGGTTGGTAGCAGCCTATATAATGTGTCAGTGATGTTGGTAGCAGCCTATATAATGTGTTAGTGATGTTGGTAGCAGCCTATATAATGTGTCAGTGAGATTGGTAGCAGCCTATATAATGTGTCAGTGAGGTTGGTAGCAGGCTATATAATGTGTCAGTGATGTTGGTAGCAGCCTATATAATGTGTCAGTGAGGTTGGTAGCAGCCTATATAATGTGTCAGTGAGGTTGGTAGCAGCCTATATAATGTGTTAGTGATGTTGGTAGCAGCCTATATAATGTGTCAGGGAGGTTGGTAGCAGCCTATATAATGTGTCAGTGAGGTTGGTAGCAGCCTATATAATGTGTCAGTGATGTTGGTAGCAGCCTATATAATGTGTCAGCGATGTTGGTAGCAGCCTATATAATGTGTCAGTGATGTTGGTAGCAGCCTATATAATGTGTCAGTGATGTTGGTAGCAGCCTATATAATGTGTTAGTGATGTTGGTAGCAGCCTATATAATGTGTCAGTGAGGTTGGTAGCAGCCTATATAATGTGTCAGTGAGGTTGGTAGCAGCCTATATAATGTGTCAGTGAGGTTGGTAGCAGCCTATATAATGTGTCAGTGAGGTTGGTAGCAGCCTATATAATGTGTTAGTGATGTTGGTAGCAGCCTATATAATGTGTCAGTGAGGTTGGTAGCAGCCTATATAATGTGTCAGTGAGGTTGGTAGCAGCCTGTATAATGTGTCAGTGATGTTGGTAGCAACCTATATAATGTGTCAGTGAGGTTGGTAGCAGCCTATATAATGTGTCAGTGAGGTTGGTAGCAGCCTATATAATGTGTCAGTGATGTTGGTAGCAGCCTATATAATGTGTTAGTGATGTTGGTAGCAGCCAATATAATGTGTCAGGGAGGTTGGTAGCAGCCTATATAATGTGTCAGTGAGGTTGGTAGCAGCCTATATAATGTGTCAGTGATGTTGGTAGCAGCCTATATAATGTGTCAGTGATGTTGGTAGCAGCCTATATAATGTGTCAGTGAGGTTGGTAGCAGCCTATATAATGTGTCAGTGATGTTGGTAGCAGCCTATATAATGTGTTAGTGATGTTGGTAGCAGCCTATATAATGTGTCAGTGAGGTTGGTAGCAGCCTATATAATGTGTCAGTGAGGTTGGTAGCAGCCTATATAATGTGTCAGTGAGGTTGGTAGCAGCCTATATAATGTGTCAGTGAGATTGGTAGCAGCCTATATAATGTGTCAGTGAGGTTGGTAGCAGGCTATATAATGTGTCAGTGATGTTGGTAGCAGCCTATATAATGTGTCAGTGAGGTTGGTAGCAGCCTATATAATGTGTCAGTGAGGTTGGTAGCAGCCTATATAATGTGTTAGTGATGTTGGTAGCAGCCTATATAATGTGTCAGGGAGGTTGGTAGCAGCCTATATAATGTGTCAGTGAGGTTGGTAGCAGCCTATATAATGTGTCAGTGATGTTGGTAGCAGCCTATATAATGTGTCAGCGATGTTGGTAGCAGCCTATATAATGTGTCAGTGATGTTGGTAGCAGCCTATATAATGTGTCAGTGATGTTGGTAGCAGCCTATATAATGTGTTAGTGATGTTGGTAGCAGCCTATATAATGTGTCAGTGAGGTTGGTAGCAGCCTATATAATGTGTCATTGAGGTTGGTAGCAGCCTATATAATGTGTCAGTGAGGTTGGTAGCAGCCTATATAATGTGTCAGTGAGGTTGGTAGCAGCCTATATAATGTGTTAGTGATGTTGGTAGCAGCCTATATAATGTGTCAGTGAGGTTGGTAGCAGCCTATATAATGTGTCAGTGAGGTTGGTAGCAGCCTGTATAATGTGTCAGTGATGTTGGTAGCAACCTATATAATGTGTCAGTGAGGTTGGTAGCAGCCTATATAATGTGTCAGTGATGTTGGTAGCAGCCTATATAATGTGTTAGTGATGTTGGTAGCAGCCAATATAATGTGTCAGGGAGGTTGGTAGCAGCCTATATAATGTGTCAGTGAGGTTGGTAGCAGCCTATATAATGTGTCAGTGATGTTGGTAGCAGCCTATATAATGTGTCAGTGATGTTGGTAGCAGCCTATATAATGTGTCAGTGAGGTTGGTAGCAGCCTATATAATGTGTCAGTGATGTTGGTAGCAGCCTATATAATGTGTTAGTGATGTTGGTAGCAGCCTATATAATGTGTCAGTGAGGTTGGTAGCAGCCTATATAATGTGTCAGTGAGGTTGGTAGCAGCCTATATAATGTGTCAGTGAGGTTGGTAAAAGCCTATATAATGTGTCAGTGAGGTTTGTAGCAGCCAATATAATGTGTCAGTGAGGTTGGTAGCAGCCAATATAATGTGTCAGTGAGGTTGGTAGCAGCCTATATCATGTGTCAGTGATGTTGGTAGCAGCCTATATAATGTGTCAGTGATGTTGGTAGCAGCCTATATAATGCGTCAGTGAGGTTGGTAGCAGCCTATATAATGTGTCAGTGATGTTGGTAGCAGCCTATATAATGTGTCAGTGATGTTGGTAGCAGCCTATATAATGTGTCAGTGATGTTGGTAGCAGCCAATATAATGTGTCAGTAATGTTGGTAGCAGCCTATATAATGTGTCAGTGAGGTTGGTAGCAGCCTATATGTGTCAGTGATGTTGGTAGCAGCCTATATAATGTGTCAGTGAGGTTGGTAGCAGCCTATATAATGTGTCAGTGATGTTGGTAGCAGCCTATATAACGTGTTAGTGATGTTGGTAGCAGCCTATATAATGTGTCAGTGAGGTTGGTAGCAGCCTATATAATGTGTCAGTGAGGTTGGTAGCAGCCTATATAATGTGTCAGTGATGTTGGTAGCAGCCTATATAATGTGTCAGTGAGGTTGGTAGCAGCCTATATAATGTGTCAGTGATGTTGGTAGCAGCCTATATAATGTGTTAGTGATGTTGGTAGCAGCCTATATAATGTGTCAGGGAGGTTGGTAGCAGCCTATATAATGTGTCAGTGAGGTTGGTAGCAGCCTATATAATGTGTCAGTGATGTTGGTAGCAGCCTATATAATGTGTCAGTGATGTTGGTAGCAGCCTATATAATGTGTCAGTGAGGTTGGTAGCAGCCTATATAATGTGTCAGTGATGTTGGTAGCAGCCTATATAATGTGTTAGTGATGTTGGTAGCAGCCTATATAATGTGTCAGTGAGGTTGGTAGCAGCCTATATAATGTGTCAGTGAGGTTGGTAGCAGCCTATATAATGTGTCAGTGAGGTTGGTAGCAGCCTATATAATGTGTCAGTGAGGTTGGTAGCAGCCTATATAATGTGTCAGTGAGGTTGGTAGCAGCCAATATAATGTGTCAGTGAGGTTGGTAGCAGCCAATATAATGTGTCAGTGAGGTTGGTAGCAGCCTATATCATGTGTCAGTGATGTCGGTAGCAGCCTATATAATGTGTCAGTGATGTTGGTAGCAGCCTATATAATGTGCCATTGAGGTTGGTAGCAGCCTATATAATGTGTCAGTGATGTTGGTAGCAGCCTATATAATGTTTCAGTGAGGTTGGTAGCAGCCAATATAATGTGTCAGTAATGTTGGTAGCAGCCTATATAATGTGTCAGTGAGGTTGGTAGCAGCCTATATAATGTGTCAGTGATGTTGGTAGCAGCCAATATAATGTGTCAGTGAGGTTGGTAGCAGCCTATATAATGTGTCAGTGATGTTGGTAGCAGCCTATATAATGTGTCAGTGATGTTGGTAGCAGCCTATATAATGTGTCAGTGAGGTTGGTAGCAGCCTATATAATGTGTCAGTGATGTTGTTAGTAATGTTTGTAGCAGCCTATATAATGTGTCAGTGATGTTGGTAGCAGCCTATATAACGTGTTAATGAGGTTGGTAGCAGCCTATATAACGTGTCAGTGATGTTGGTAGCAGCCTATATAATGTGTCAGTGAGGTTGGTAGCAGCCTATATAATGTCTCAGTGATGTTGGTAGCAGCCTATATAATGTGTCAGTAATGTTGGTAGCAGCCTATATAATGTGTCAGTGAGGTTGGTAGCAGCCTACATAATGTGTCAGTGATGTTGGTAGCAGCCTATATAATGTGTTAGTGATGTTGGTAGCAGTCTATATAATGTGTCAGTGAGGTTGGTAGCAGCCTATATAATGTGTCAGTGAGGTTGGTAGCAGCCAATATAATGTGTCAGTGAGGTTGGTAGCAGCCTATATAATGTGTCAGTGATGTTGGTAGCAGCCTATATAATGTGTCAGTGATGTTGGTAGCAGCCAATATAATGTGTCAGTGAGGTTGGTAGCAGCCTATATAATGTGTCAGTGAGGTTGGTAGCAGCCAATATAATGTGTCAGTGAGGTTGGTAGCAGCCAATATAATGTGTCAGTGAGGTTGGTAGCAGCCTATATCATGTGTCAGTGATGTTGGTAGCAGCCTATATAATGTGTCAGGGATGTTGGTAGCAGCCTATATAATGTGTCAGTGAGGTTGGTAGCAGCCTATATAATGTGTCAGTGATGTTGGTAGCAGCCTATATAATGTGTCAGTGATGTTGGTAGCAGCCTATATAATGTGTCAGTGATGTTGGTAGCAGCCAATATAATGTGTCAGTGAGGTTGGTAGCAGCCTATATAATGTGTCAGTGAGGTTGGTAGCAGCCTATATAATGTGTCAGTGATGTTGGTAGCAGCCTATATAATGTGTCAGTGAGGTTGGTAGCAGCCTATATAATGTGTCAGTGATGTTGTTAGTAATGTTTGTAGCAGCCTATATAATGTGTCAGTGATGTTGGTAGCAGCCCATATAACGTGTTAGTGAGGTTGGTAGCAGCCTATATAACGTGTCAGTGATGTTGGTAGCAGCCTATATAATGTGTCAGTGAGGTTAGTAGCAGCCTATATAATGTATCAGTGATGTTGGTAGCAGCCTATATAATGTGTCAGTGAGGTTGGTAGCAGCCTATATAATGTGTCAGTGATGTTGGTAGCAGCCTATATAATGTGTCAGTGATGTTGGTAGCAGCCTATATAATGTGTCAGTGAGGTTGGTAGCAGCCTATATAATGTGTCAGTGAGGTTGGTAGCAGCCTATATAAAGTGTCAGTGATGTTGGTAGCAGCCTATATAATGTGTCAGTGATGTTGGTAGCAGCCTATATAATGTGTCAGTGAGGTTGGTAGCAGCCTATATAATGTGTCAGTGATGTTGGTAGCAGCCTATATAATGTGTCAGTGATGTTGGTAGCAGCCTATATAATGTGTCAGTGATGTTGGTAGCAGCCTATATAATGTGTCAGTGATGTTGGTAGCAGCCTATATAATATATCAGTGATGTTGGTAGCAGCCTATATAATGTGTCAGTGAGGTTGGTAGCAGCCTATATAATGTGTCAGTGATGTTGGTAGCAGCCTATATAATGTGTCAGTGAGGTTGGTAGCAGCCTACATAATGTGTCAGTGATGTTGGTAGCAGCCTATATAATGTGTCAGTGAGGTTGGTAGCAGCCTATATCATGTGTCAGTGATGTTGGTAGCAGCCTATATAATGTGTCAGTGATGTTGGTAGCAGCCTATATAATGTGTCAGTGAGGTTGGTAGCAGCCAATATAATGTGTCAGTGAGGTTGGTAGCAGCCTATATAATGTGTCAGTGAGGTTGGTAGCAGCCTATATAATGTGTCAGTGATGTTGGTAGCAGCCTATATAATGTGTCAGTGAGGTTGGTAGCAGCCTATATAATGTGTCAGTGATGTTGTTAGTAATGTTTGTAGCAGCCTATATAATGTGTCAGTGATGTTGGTAGCAGCCCATATAACGTGTTAGTGAGGTTGGTAGCAGCCTATATAACGTGTCAGTGATGTTGGTAGCAGCCTATATAATGTGTCAGTGAGGTTAGTAGCAGCCTATATAATGTATCAGTGATGTTGGTAGCAGCCTATATAATGTGTCAGTGAGGTTGGTAGCAGCCTATATAATGTGTCAGTGATGTTGGTAGCAGCCTATATAATGTGTCAGTGATGTTGGTAGCAGCCTATATAATGTGTCAGTGAGGTTGGTAGCAGCCTATATAATGTGTCAGTGAGGTTGGTAGCAGCCTATATAATGTGTCAGTGATGTTGGTAGCAGCCTATATAATGTGTCAGTGATGTTGGTAGCAGCCTATATAATGTGTCAGTGAGGTTGGTAGCAGCCTATATAATGTGTCAGTGATGTTGGTAGCAGCCTATATAATGTGTCAGTGATGTTGGTAGCAGCCTATATAATGTGTCAGTGATGTTGGTAGCAGCCTATATAATGTGTCAGTGATGTTGGTAGCAGCCTATATAATATATCAGTGATGTTGGTAGCAGCCTATATAATGTGTCAGTGAGGTTGGTAGCAGCCTATATAATGTGTCAGTGATGTTGGTAGCAGCCTATATAATGTGTCAGTGAGGTTGGTAGCAGCCTACATAATGTGTCAGTGATGTTGGTAGCAGCCTATATAATGTGTCAGTGAGGTTGGTAGCAGCCTATATCATGTGTCAGTGATGTTGGTAGCAGCCTATATAATGTGTCAGTGATGTTGGTAGCAGCCTATATAATGTGTCAGTGAGGTTGGTAGCAGCCTATATAATGTGTCAGTGATGTTGGTAGCAGCCTATATAATGTGTCAGTGATGTTGGTAGCAGCCTATATAATGTGTCAGTGATGTTGGTAGCAGCCAATATAATGTGTCAGTGAGGTTGGTAGCAGCCTATATAATGTGTCAGTGAGGTTGGTAGCAGCCTATATAATGTGTCAGTGATGTTGGTAGCAGCCTATATAATGTGTCAGTGAGGTTGGTAGCAGCCTATATAATGTGTCAGTGATGTTGTTAGTAATGTTTGTAGCAGCCTATATAATGTGTCAGTGATGTTGGTAGCAGCCCATATAACGTGTTAGTGAGGTTGGTAGCAGCCTATATAACGTGTCAGTGATGTTGGTAGCAGCCTATATAATGTGTCAGTGAGGTTGGTAGCAGCCTACATAATGTGTCAGTGATGTTGGTAGCAGCCTATATAATGTGTTAGTGATGTTGGTAGCAGCCTATATAATGTGTCAGTGAGGTTGGTAGCAGCCTATATAATGTGTCAGTGAGGTTGGTAGCAGCCAATATAATGTGTCAGTGAGGTTGGTAGCAGCCAATATAATGTGTCAGTGAGGTTGGTAGCAGCCTATATCATGTGTCAGTGATGTTGGTAGCAGCCTATATAATGTGTCAGTGATGTTGGTAGCAGCCTATATAATGTGTCAGTGAGGTTGGTAGCAGCCTATATAATGTGTCAGTGATGTTGGTAGCAGCCTATATAATGTGTCAGTGATGTTGGTAGCAGCCTATATAATGTGTCAGTGATGTTGGTAGCAGCCAATATAATGTGTCAGTGAGGTTGGTAGCAGCCTATATAATGTGTCAGTGAGGTTGGTAGCAGCCTATATAATGTGTCAGTGATGTTGGTAGCAGCCTATATAATGTGTCAGTGAGGTTGGTAGCAGCCTATATAATGTGTCAGTGATGTTGTTAGTAATGTTTGTAGCAGCCTATATAATGTGTCAGTGATGTTGGTAGCAGCCTATATAATGTGTCAGTGAGGTTAGTAGCAGCCTATATAATGTATCAGTGATGTTGGTAGCAGCCTATATAATGTGTCAGTGAGGTTGGTAGCAGCCTATATAATGTGTCAGTGATGTTGGTAGCAGCCTATATAATGTGTCAGTGATGTTGGTAGCAGCCTATATAATGTGTCAGTGAGGTTGGTAGCAGCCTATATAATGTGTCAGTGAGGTTGGTAGCAGCCTATATAATGTGTCAGTGATGTTGGTAGCAGCCTATATAATGTGTCAGTGATGTTGGTAGCAGCCTATATAATGTGTCAGTGAGGTTGGTAGCAGCCTATATAATGTGTCAGTGATGTTGGTAGCAGCCTATATAATGTGTCAGTGATGTTGGTAGCAGCCTATATAATGTGTCAGTGATGTTGGTAGCAGCCTATATAATGTGTCAGTGATGTTGGTAGCAGCCTATATAATATATCAGTGATGTTGGTAGCAGCCTATATAATGTGTCAGTGAGGTTGGTAGCAGCCTATATAATGTGTCAGTGATGTTGGTAGCAGCCTATATAATGTGTCAGTGATGTTGGTAGCAGCCTATATAATGTGTCAGTGAGGTTGGTAGCAGCCTATATAATGTGTCAGTGAGGTTGGTAGCAGTCTATATAATGTGTCAGTGATGTTGTTAGTAATGTTGGTAGCAGCCTATAAAATGTGTCAGTGAGGTTGGTAGCAGCCTATATGTGTCAGTGATGTGGGTAGCAGCCTATATAATGTGTCAGTGATGTTGGTAGCAGCCTATATAATGTGTCAGTGAGGTTGGTAGCAGCCTATATAATGTGTCAGTGAGGTTGGTAGCAGTCTATATAATGTGTCAGTGATGTTGTTAGTAATGTTGGTAGCAGCCTATATAATGTGTCAGTGAGGTTGGTAGCAGCCTATACGTGTCAGTGATGTTGGTAGCAGCCTATATAATGTGTCAGTGAGGTTGGTAGCAGCCTATATAATGTGTCAGTGAGGTTGGTAGCAGCCTATATAATGTGTCAGTGATGTTGGTAGCAGCCTATATAATGTGTTAGTGAGGTTGGTAGCAGCCTATATAATGTGTCAGTGAGGTTGGTAGCAGCCTATATAATGTGTCAGTGAGATTGGTAGCAGCCTATATAATGTGTCAGTGATGTTGGTAGCAGCCTATATAATGTGTCAGTGAGGTTGGTAGCAGCCAATATAATGTGTCAGTGAGGTTGGTAGCAGCCTATATAATGTGTCAGTGATGTTGGTAGCAGCCTATATAATGTGTCAGTGAGGTTGGTAGCAGCCAATATAATGTGTCAGTGAGGTTGGTAGCAGCCTATATAATGTGTCAGTAATGTTGGTAGCAGCCTATATAATGTGTCAGTGAGGTTGGTAGCAGCCTACATAATGTGTCAGTGATGTTGGTAGCAGCCTATATAATGTGTTAGTGATGTTGGTAGCAGCCTATATAATGTGTCAGTGAGGTTGGTAGCAGCCTATATAATGTGTCAGTGAGATTGGTAGCAGCCTATATAATGTGTCAGTGAGGTTGGTAGCAGCCTATATAATGTGTCAGTGATGTTGGTAGCAGCCTATATAATGTGTCAGTGATGTTGGTAGCAGCCTATATAATGTGTCAGTGATGTTGGTAGCAGCCAATATAATGTGTCAGTGAGGTTGGTAGCAGCCTATATAATGTGTCAGTGAGGTTGGTAGCAGCCTATATAATGTGTCAGTGATGTTGGTAGCAGCCTATATAATGTGTCAGTGAGGTTGGTAGCAGCCTATATAATGTGTCAGTGATGTTGTTAGTAATGTTTGTAGCAGCCTATATAATGTGTCAGTGATGTTGGTAGCAGCCCATATAACGTGTTAGTGAGGTTGGTAGCAGCCTATATAACGTGTCAGTGATGTTGGTAGCAGCCTATATAATGTGTCAGTGAGGTTAGTAGCAGCCTATATAATATATCAGTGATGTTGGTAGCAGCCTATATAATGTGTCAGTGAGGTTGGTAGCAGCCTATATAATGTGTCAGTGATGTTGGTAGCAGCCTATATAATGTGTCAGTGATGTTGGTAGCAGCCTATATAATGTGTCAGTGAGGTTGGTAGCAGCCTATATAATGTGTCAGTGAGGTTGGTAGCAGCCTATATAATGTGTCAGTGATGTTGGTAGCAGCCTATATAATGTGTCAGTGATGTTGTTAGTAATGTTGGTAGCAGCCTATATAATGTGTCAGTGAGGTTGGTAGCAGCCTATATGTGTCAGTGATGTTGGTAGCAGCCTATATAATGTGTCAGTGAGGTTGGTAGCAGCCTATATAATGTGTCAGTGAGGTTGGTAGCAGCCTATATAATGTGTCAGTGATGTTGGTAGCAGCCTACATAATGTGTTAGTGATGTTGGTAGCAGCCTATATAATGTGTCAGTGAGGTTGGTAGCAGCCTATATAATGTGTCATTGAGATTGGTAGCAGCCTATATAATGTGTCAGTGATGTTGGTAGCAGCCTATATAATGTGTCAGTGAGGTTGGTAGCAGCCTATATAATGTGTCAGTGATGTTGGTAGCAGCCTATATAATGTGTCAGTGATGTTGGTAGCAGCCTATATAATGTGTCAGTGATGTTGGTAGCAGCCTATATAATGTGTCAGTGAGGTTGGTAGCAGTCTATATAATGTGTCAGTGATGTTGTTAGTAATGTTGGTAGCAGCCTATATAATGTGTCAGTGAGGTTGGTAGCAGCCTATATGTGTCAGTGATGTTGGTAGCAGCCTATATAATGTGTCAGTGAGGTTGGTAGCAGCCTATATAATGTGTCACTGAGGTTGGTAGCAGCCTATATAATGTGTCAGTGATGTTGGTAGCAGCCTATATAATGTGTTAGTGATGTTGGTAGCAGCCTATATAATGTGTCAGTGAGGTTGGTAGCAGCCTATATAATGTGTCAGTGAGGTTGGTAGCAGCCTATATAATGTGTCAGTGGTAGCAGCCTATATAATGTGTCAGTGAGGTTGGTAGCAGCCTATATAATGTGTCATTGAGGTTGGTAGAAGCCTATATAATGTGTCAGTGATGTTGGTAGCAGCCTATATAATGTGTCAGTGATGTTGGTAGCAGCCTATATAATGTGTCAGTGAGGTTGGTAGCAGCCTATATAATGTGTCAGTGATGTTGGTAGCAGCCTATATAATGTGTTAGTGATGTTGGTAGCAGCCTATATAATGTGTCAGTGAGGTTGGTAGCAGCCTATATAATGTGTCAGTGAGGTTGGTAGCAGCCTATATAATGTGTCAGTGAGGTTGGTAGCAGCCTATATAATGTGTCAGTGGTAGCAGCCTATATAATGTGTCAGTGAGGTTGGTAGCAGCCTATATAATGTGTCATTGAGGTTGGTAGAAGCCTATATAATGTGTCAGTGATGTTGGTAGCAGCCTATATAATGTGTCAGTGATGTTGGTAGCAGCCTATATAATGTGTCAGTGAGGTTGGTAGCAGCCTATATAATGTGTCAGTGATGTTGGTAGCAGCCTATATAATGTGTTAGTGATGTTGGTAGCAGCCTATATAATGTGTCAGTGAGGTTGGTAGCAGCCTATATAATGTGTCAGTGAGGTTGGTAGCAGCCTATATAATGTGTCAGTGAGGTTGGTAGCAGCCTATATAATGTGTCAGTGAGGTTGGTAGCAGCCTATATAATGTGTCAGTGAGGTTGGTAGCAGCCTATATAATGTGTCAGTGAGGTTGGTAGCAGCCTGTATAATGTGTCAGTGATGTTGGTAGCAGCCTATATAATGTGTCAGTGAGGTTGGTAGCAGCCTATATAATGTGTCAGTGATGTTGGTAGCAGCCTATATAATGTGTTAGTGATGTTGGTAGCAGCCTATATAATGTGTCAGGGAGGTTGGTAGCAGCCTATATAATGTGTCAGTGAGGTTGGTAGCAGCCTATATAATGTGTCAGTGATGTTGGTAGCAGCCTATATAATGTGTCAGTGATGTTGGTAGCAGCCTATATAATGTGTCAGTGAGGTTGGTAGCAGTCTATATAATGTGTCAGTGATGTTGGTAGCAGCCTATATAATGTGTTAGTGATGTTGGTAGCAGCCTATATAATGTGTCAGTGAGGTTGGTAGCAGCCTATATAATGTGTCAGTGAGGTTGGTAGCAGCCTATATAATGTGTCAGTGAGGTTGGTAGCAGCCTATATAATGTGTCAGTGAGGTTGGTAGCAGCCTATATAATGTGTCAGTGAGGTTTGTAGCACCCAATATAATGTGTCAGTGAGGTTGGTAGCAGCCAATATAATGTGTCAGTGAGGTTGGTAGCAGCCTATATCATGTGTCAGTGATGTTGGTAGCAGCCTATATAATGTGTCAGTGATGTTGGTAGCAACCTATATAATGTGTCAGTGAGGTTGGTAGCAGCCTATATAATGTGTCAGTGATGTTGGTAGCAGCCTATATAATGTGTCAGTGATGTTGGTAGCAGCCTATATAATGTGTCAGTGATGTTGGTAGCAGCCAATATAATGTGTCAGTAATGTTGGTAGTAGCCTATATAATGTGTCAGTGAGGTTGATAGCAGCCTATATGTGTCAGTGATGTTGGTAGCAGCCTATATAATGTGTCAGTGAGGTTGGTAGCAGCCTATATAATGTGTCAGTGATGTTGGTAGCAGCCTATATAACGTGTTAGTGATGTTGGTAGCAGCCTATATAATGTGTCAGTGAGGTTGGTAGCAGCCTATATAATGTGTCAGTGAGGTTGGTAGCAGCCTATATAATGCGTCAGTGATGTTGGTAGCAGCCTATATAATGTGTCAGTGATGTTGGTAGCAGCCTATATAATGTGTCAGTGATGTTGGTAGCAGCCAATATAATGTGTCAGTGATGTTGGTAGCAGCCTATATAATGTGTCAGTGATGTTGGTAGCAGCCTATATAATGTGTCAGTGAGGTTGGTAGCAGCCTATATAATGTGTCAGTGATGTTGTTAGTAATGTTTGTAGCAGCCTATATAATGTGTCAGTGATGTTGGTAGCAGCCTATATAACGTGTTAGTGAGGTTGGTAGCAGCCTATATAACGTGTCAGTGATGTTGGTAGCAGCCTATATAATGTGTCAGTGAGGTTAGTAGCAGCCTATATAATGTATCAGTGATGTTGGTAGCAGCCTATATAATGTGTCAGTGAGGTTGGTAGCAGCCTATATAATGTGTCAGTGATGTTGGTAGCAGCCTATATAATGTGTCAGTGATGTTGGTAGCAGCCTATATAATGTGTCAGTGAGGTTGGTAGCAGCCTATATAATGTGTCAGTGAGGTTGGTAGCAGCCTATATAATGTGTCAGTGATGTTGGTAGCAGCCTATATAATGTGTCAGTGATGTTGGTAGCAGCCTATATAATGTGTTAGTGAGGTTGGTAGCAGCCTATATAATGTGTCAGTGATGTTGGTAGCAGCCTATATAATGTGTCAGTGATGTTGGTAGCAGCCTATATAATGTGTCAGTGAGGTTGGTAGCAGTCTATATAATGTGTCAGTGATGTTGTAAAGTAATGTTGGTAGCAGCCTATATAATGTGTCAGTGAGGTTGGTAGCAGCCTATATGTGTCAGTGATGTTGGTAGCAGCCTATATAATGTGTCAGTGAGGTTGGTAGCAGCCTATATAATGTGTCAGTGAGGTTGGTAGCAGCCTATATAATGTGTCAGTGATGTTGGTAGCAGCCTATATAATGTGTTAGTGATGTTGGTAGCAGCCTATATAATGTGTCAGTGAGGTTGGTAGCAGCCTATATAATGTGTCAGTGAGGTTGGTAGCAGCCTATATAATGTGTCAGTGATGTTGGTAGCAGCCTATATAATGTGTCAGTGAGGTTGGTAGCAGCCTATATAATGTGTCAGTGATGTTGGTAGCAGCCTATATAATGTGTCAGTGAGGTTGGTAGCAGCCTATATAATGTGTCAGTGAGGTTGGTAGCAGCCTATATAATGTGTTAGTGATGTTGGTAGCAGCCTATATAATGTGTCAGGGAGGTTGGTAGCAGCCTATATAATGCGTCAGTGATGTTGGTAGCAGCCTATATAATGTGTTAGTGATGTTGGTAGCAGCCTATATAATGTGTCAGTGAGGTTGGTAGCAGCCTATATAATGTGTCAGTGAGGTTGGTAGCAGCCTATATAATGTGTCAGTGAGGTTGGTAGCAGCCAATATAATGTGTCAGTGAGGTTGGTAGCAGCCAATATAATGTGTCAGTGAGGTTGGTAGCAGCCTATATCAAGTGTCAGTGATGTTGGTAGCAGCCTATATAATGTGTCAGTGATGTTGGTAGCAGCCTATATAATGTGTCAGGGAGGTTGGTAGCAGCCTATATAATGTGTCAGTGATGTTGGTAGCAGCCTATATAATGTGTCAGTGAGGTTGGTAGCAGC
Source organism: Oncorhynchus mykiss (assembly GCF_057628025.1). NCBI lineage: Eukaryota > Metazoa > Chordata > Actinopteri > Salmoniformes > Salmonidae > Oncorhynchus > Oncorhynchus mykiss. Next base: position 78,492,367 of record NC_143038.1, on the reverse strand, counting down.
CTATATAATGTGTCAGTGAGGTTGGTAGCAGCCTATATAATGTGTCAGTGAGGTTGGTAGCAGCCTATATAATGTGTCAGTGAGGTTGGTGGTTGGTAGCAGCCAATATAATGTGTCAGTGAGGTTGGTAGCAGCCAATATAATGTGTCAGTGAGGTTGGTAGCATCCTATATCATGTGTCAGTGATGTTGGTAGCAGCCTATATAATGTGTCAGTGATGTTAATAGCAGCCTATATAATGTGTCAGTGATGTTGGTAGCAGCCTATATAATGTGTCAGTGAGGTTGGTAGCAGCCTATATAATGTGTCAGTGAGGTTGGTAGCAGCCAATATATTGTGTCAGTGAGGTTGGTAGCAGCCAATATAATGTGTCAGTGAGGTTGGTAGCAGCCTATATCATGCGTCAGTGATGTTGGTAGCAGCCTATATAATGTGTCAGTGATGTTGGTAGCAGCCTATATAATGTGTCAGTGATGTTGGTAGCAGCCTATATAATGTGTCAGTGATGTTGGTAGCAGCCAATATAATGTGTCAGTGAGGTTGGTAGCAGCCTATATAATGTGTCAGTGATGTTGGTAGCAGCCTATATAATGTGTCAGTGATGTTGGTAGCAGCCTATATAATGTGTCAGTGAGGTTGGTAGCAGCCTATATAATGTGTCAGTGATGTTGTTAGTAATGTTTGTAGCAGCCTATATAATGTGTCAGTGATGTTGGTAGCAGCCTATATAACGTGTTAGTGAGGTTGGTAGCAGCCTATATAACGTGTCAGTGATGTTGGTAGCAGCCTATATAATGTGTCAGTGAGGTTAGTAGCAGCCTATATAATGTATCAGTGATGTTGGTAGCAGCCTATATAATGTGTCAGTGAGGTTGGTAGCAGCCTATATAATGTGTCAGTGATGTTGGTAGCAGCCTATATAATGTGTCAGTGATGTTGGTAGCAGCCTATATAATGTGTCAGTGAGGTTGGTAGCAGCCTATATAATGTGTCAGTGAGGTTGGTAGCAGCCTATATAATGTGTCAGTGATGTTGGTAGCAGCCTATATAATGTGTCAGTGATGTTGGTAGCAGCCTATATAATGTGTCAGTGAGGTTGGTAGCAGCCTATATAATGTGTCAGTGATGTTGGTAGCAGCCTATATAATGTGTCAGTGATGTTGGTAGCAGCCTATATAATGTGTCAGTGAGGTTGGTAGCAGTCTATATAATGTGTCAGTGATGTTGTAAAGTAATGTTGGTAGCAGCCTATATAATGTGTCAGTGAGGTTGGTAGCAGCCTATATGTGTCAGTGATGTTGGTAGCAGCCTATATAATGTGTCAGTGAGGTTGGTAGCAGCCTATATAATGTGTCAGTGATGTTGGTAGCAGCCTATATAACGTGTTAGTGAGGTTGGTAGCAGCCTATATAACGTGTCAGTGATGTTGGTAGCAGCCTATATAATGTGTCAGTGAGGTTAGTAGCAGCCTATATAATGTATCAGTGATGTTGGTAGCAGCCTATATAATGTGTCAGTGAGGTTAGTAGCAGCCTATATAATGTGTCAGTGATGTTGGTAGCAGCCTATATAATGTGTCAGTGATGTTGGTAGCAGCCTATATAATGTGTCAGTGAGGTTGGTAGCAGCCTATATGTGTCAGTGATGTTGGTAGCAGCCTATATAATGTGTCAGTGAGGTTGGTAGCAGCCTATATAATGTGTCAGTGAGGTTGGTAGCAGCCTATATAATGTGTCAGTGATGTTGGTAGCAGCCTATATAATGTGTTAGTGATGTTGGTAGCAGCCTATATAATGTGTCAGTGAGGTTGGTAGCAGCCTATATAATGTGTCAGTGAGGTTGGTAGCAGCCTATATAATGTGTCAGTGATGTTGGTAGCAGCCTATATAATGTGTCAGTGCGGTTGGTAGCAGCCTATATAATGTGTCAGTGAGGTTGGTAGCAGCCTATATAATGTGTTAGTGATGTTGGTAGCAGCCTATATAATGTGTCAGGGAGGTTGGTAGCAGCCTATATAATGTGTCAGTGAGGTTGGTAGCAGCCTATATAATGTGTCAGTGATGTTGGTAGCAGCCTATATAATGTGTCAGTGATGTTGGTAGCAGCCTATATAATGTGTCAGTGAGGTTGGTAGCAGCCTATATAATGTGTCAGTGATGTTGGTAGCAGCCTATATAATGTGTTAGTGATGTTGGTAGCAGCCTATATAATGTGTCAGTGAGGTTGGTAGCAGCCTATATAATGTGTCAGTGAGGTTGGTAGCAGCCTATATAATGTGTCAGTGATGTTGGTAGCAGCCTATATAATGTGTCAGGGAGGTTGGTAGCAGCCTATATAATGTGTCAGTGAGGTTGGTAGCAGCCAATATAATGTGTCAGTGAGGTTGGTAGCAGCCAATATAATGTGTCAGTGAGGTTGGTAGCAGCCTATATCATGTGTCAGTGATGTTGGTAGCAGCCTATATAATGTGTCAGTGATGTTAATAGCAGCCTATATAATGTGTCAGTGATGTTGGTAGCAGCCTATATAATGTGTCAGTGAGGTTGGTAGCAGCCTATATAATGTGTCAGTGAGGTTGGTAGCAGCCTATATAATGTGTCAGTGAGGTTGGTAGCAGCCAATATAATGTGTCAGTGAGGTTGGTAGCAGCCAATATAATGTGTCAGTGAGGTTGGTAGCAGCCTATATCATGTGTCAGTGATGTTGGTAGCAGCCTATATAATGTGTCAGTGATGTTGGTAGCAGCCTATATAATGTGTCAGTGATGTTGGTAGCAGCCTATATAATGTGTCAGTGATGTTGGTAGCAGCCAATATAATGTGTCAGTGAGGTTGGTAGCAGCCTATATAATGTGTCAGTGATGTTGGTAGCAGCCTATATAATGTGTCAGTGATGTTGGTAGCAGCCTATATAACGTGTTAGTGAGGTTGGTAGCAGCCTATATAACGTGTCAGTGATGTTGGTAGCAGCCTATATAATGTGTCAGTGAGGTTAGTAGCAGCCTATATAATGTATCAGTGATGTTGGTAGCAGCCTATATAATGTGTCAGTGAGGTTGGTAGCAGCCTATATAATGTGTCAGTGATGTTGGTAGCAGCCTATATAATGTGTCAGTGATGTTGGTAGCAGCCTATATAATGTGTCAGTGAGGTTGGTAGCAGCCTATATAATGTGTCAGTGAGGTTGGTAGCAGCCTATATAATGTGTCAGTGATGTTGGTAGCAGCCTATATAATGTGTCAGTGATGTTGGTAGCAGCCTATATAATGTGTCAGTGAGGTTGGTAGCAGCCTATATAATGTGTCAGTGATGTTGGTAGCAGCCTATATAATGTGTCAGTGATGTTGGTAGCAGCCTATATAATGTGTCAGTGAGGTTGGTAGCAGTCTATATAATGTGTCAGTGATGTTGTAAAGTAATGTTGGTAGCAGCCTATATAATGTGTCAGTGAGGTTGGTAGCAGCCTATATGTGTCAGTGATGTTGGTAGCAGCCTATATAATGTGTCAGTGAGGTTGGTAGCAGCCTATATAATGTGTCAGTGAGGTTGGTAGCAGCCTATATAATGTGTCAGTGATGTTGGTAGCAGCCTATATAATGTGTTAGTGATGTTGGTAGCAGCCTATATAATGTGTCAGTGAGGTTGGTAGCAGCCTATATAATGTGTCAGTGAGGTTGGTAGCAGCCTATATAATGTGTCAGTGATGTTGGTAGCAGCCTATATAATGTGTCAGTGAGGTTGGTAGCAGCCTATATAATGTGTCAGTGAGGTTGGTAGCAGCCTATATAATGTGTTAGTGATGTTGGTAGCAGCCTATATAATGTGTCAGGGAGGTTGGTAGCAGCCTATATAATGTGTCAGTGAGGTTGGTAGCAGCCTATATAATGTGTCAGTGATGTTGGTAGCAGCCTATATAATGTGTCAGTGATGTTGGTAGCAGCCTATATAATGTGTCAGTGAGGTTGGTAGCAGCCTATATAATGTGTCAGTGATGTTGGTAGCAGCCTATATAATGTGTTAGTGATGTTGGTAGCAGCCTATATAATGTGTCAGTGAGGTTGGTAGCAGCCTATATAATGTGTCAGTGAGGTTGGTAGCAGCCTATATAATGTGTCAGTGAGGTTGGTAGCAGCCAATATAATGTGTCAGTGAGGTTGGTAGCAGCCAATATAATGTGTCAGTGAGGTTGGTCGCAGCCTATATCAAGTGTCAGTGATGTTGGTAGCAGCCTATATAATGTGTCAGTGATGTTGGTAGCAGCCTATATAATGTGTCAGGGAGGTTGGTAGCAGCCTATATAATGTGTCAGTGATGTTGGTAGCAGCCTATATAATGTGTCAGTGAGGTTGGTAGCAGCCTATATAATGTGTCAGTGATGTTGGTAGCAGCCTATATAATGTGTCAGTGATGTTGGTAGCAGCCTATATAATGTGTCAGTGATGTTGGTAGCAGCCAATATAATGTGTCAGTGAGGTTGGTAGCAGCCTATATAATGTGTCAGTGATGTTGGTAGCAGCCTATATAATGTGTCAGTGATGTTGGTAGCAGCCTATATAATGTGTCAGTGAGGTTGGTAGCAGCCTATATAATGTGTCAGTGATGTTGTTAGTAATGTTTGTAGCAGCCTATATAATGTGTCAGTGATGTTGGTAGCAGCCTATATAATGTGTTAGTGAGGTTGGTAGCAGCCTATATAATGTGTCAGTGATGTTGGTAGCAGCCAATATAATGTGTCAGTGAGGTTGGTAGCAGCCTATATAATGTGTCAGTGATGTTGGTAGCAGCCTATATAATGTGTCAGTGATGTTGGTAGCAGCCTATATAATGTGTCAGTGAGGTTGGTAGCAGCCTATATAATGTGTCAGTGATGTTGTTAGTAATGTTTGTAGCAGCCTATATAATGTGTCAGTGATGTTGGTAGCAGCCTATATAACGTGTTAGTGAGGTTGGTAGCAGCCTATATAACGTGTCAGTGATGTTGGTAGCAGCCTACATAATGTGTCAGTGAGGTTAGTAGCAGCCTATATAATGTATCAGTGATGTTGGTAGCAGCCTATATAATGTGTCAGTGAGGTTGGTAGCAGCCTATATAATGTGTCAGTGATGTTGGTAGCAGCCTATATAATGTGTCAGTGATGTTGGTAGCAGCCTATATAATGTGTCAGTGAGGTTGGTAGCAGCCTATATAATGTGTCAGTGAGGATGGTAGCAGCCTATATAATGTGTCAGTGATGTTGGTAGCAGCCTATATAATGTGTCAGTGATGTTGGTAGCAGCCTATATAATGTGTCAGTGAGGTTGGTAGCAGCCTATATAATGTGTCAGTGATGTTGGTAGCAGCCTATATAATGTGTCAGTGATGTTGGTAGCAGCCTATATAATGTGTCAGTGAGGTTGGTAGCAGTCTATATAATGTGTCAGTGATGTTGTAAAGTAATGTTGGTAGCAGCCTATATAATGTGTCAGTGAGGTTGGTAGCAGCCTATATGTGTCAGTGATGTTGGTAGCAGCCTATATAATGTGTCAGTGAGGTTGGTAGCAGCCTATATAATGTGTCAGTGAGGTTGGTAGCAGCATATATAATGTGTCAGTGATGTTGGTAGCAGCCTATATAATGTGTTAGTGATGTTGGTAGCAGCCTATATAATGTGTCAGTGAGGTTGGTAGCAGCCTATATAATGTGTCAGTGAGGTTGGTAGCAGCCTATATAATGTGTCAGTGATGTTGGTAGCAGCCTATATAATGTGTCAGTGAGGTTGGTAGCAGCCTATATAATGTGTCAGTGAGGTTGGTAGCAGCCTATATAATGTGTTAGTGATGTTGGTAGCAGCCTATATAATGTGTCAGGGAGGTTGGTAGCAGCCTATATAATGTGTCAGTGAGGTTGGTAGCAGCCTATATAATGTGTCAGTGATGTTGGTAGCAGCCTATATAATGTGTCAGTGATGTTGGTAGCAGCCTATATAATGTGTCAGTGAGGTTGGTAGCAGCCTATATAATGTGTCAGTGATGTTGGTAGCAGCCTATATAATGTGTTAGTGATGTTGGTAGCAGCCTATATAATGTGTCAGTGAGGTTGGTAGCAGCCTATATAATGTGTCAGTGAGGTTGGTAGCAGCCAATATAATGTGTCAGTGAGGTTGGTAGCAGCCAATATAATGTGTCAGTGAGGTTGGTAGCAGCCTATATCAAGTGTCAGTGATGTTGGTAGCAGCCTATATAATGTGTCAGTGATGTTGGTAGCAGCCTATATAATGTGTCAGGGAGGTTGGTAGCAGCCTATATAATGTGTCAGTGATGTTGGTAGCAGCCTTTATAATGTGTCAGTGAGGTTGGTAGCAGCCTATATAATGTGTCAGTGATGTTGGTAGCAGCCTATATAATGTGTCAGTGATGTTGGTAGCAGCCTATATAATGTGTCAGTGATGTTGGTAGCAGCCTATATAATGTGTCAGTGATGTTGGTAGCAGCCTATATAATGTGTCAGTGATGTTGGTAGCAGCCTATATAATGTGTCAGTGATGTTGGTAGCAGCCTATATAATGTGTCAGTGATGTTGGTAGCAGCCTATATAATGTGTTAGTGATGTTGGTAGCAGCCTATATAATGTGTCAGTGAGGTTGGTAGCAGCCTATATAATGTGTCAGTGAGGTTGGTAGCAGCCTATATAATGTGTCAGTGAGGTTGGTAGCAGCCAATATAATGTGTCAGTGAGGTTGGTAGCAGCCAATATAATGTGTCAGTGAGGTTGGTAGCAGCCTATATCAAGTGTCAGTGATGTTGGTAGCAGCCTATATAATGTGTTAGTGATGTTGGTAGCAGCCTATATAATGTGTCAGTGAGGTTGGTAGCAGCCTATATAATGTGTCAGTGATGTTGGTAGCAGCCTATATAATGTGTCAGTGAGGTTGGTAGCAGCCTATATAATGTGTCAGTGATGTTGGTAGCAGCCTATATAATGTGTCAGTGATGTTGGTAGCAGCCTATATAATGTGTCAGTGATGTTGGTAGCAGCCAATATAATGTGTCAGTGAGGTTGGTAGCAGCCTATATAATGTGTCAGTGATGTTGGTAGCAGCCTATATAATGTGTCAGTGATATTGGTAGCAGCCTATATAATGTGTCAGTGAGGTTGGTAGCAGCCTATATAATGTGTCAGTGATGTTGTTAGTAATGTTTGTAGCAGCCTATATAATGTGTCAGTGATGTTGGTAGCAGCCTATATAATGTGTTAGTGAGGTTGGTAGCAGCCTATATAACGTGTCAGTGATGTTGGTAGCAGCCTATATAATGTGTCAGTGAGGTTAGTAGCAGCCTATATAATGTATCAGTGATGTTGGTAGCAGCCTATATAATGTGTCAGTGAGGTTGGTAGCAGCCTATATAATGTGTCAGTGAGGTTGGTAGCAGCCTATATAATGTGTCAGTGATGTTGGTAGCAGCCTATATAATGTGTCAGTGATGTTGGTAGCAGCCTATATAATGTGTCAGTGAGGTTGGTAGCAGCCTATATAATGTGTCAGTGATGTTGGTAGCAGCCTATATAATGCATCAGTGATGTTGGTAGCAGCCTATATAATGTGTCAGTGAGGTTGGTAGCAGTCTATATAATGTGTCAGTGATGTTGTTAGTAATGTTGGTAGCAGCCTATATAATGTGTCAGTGAGGTTGGTAGCAGCCTATCTGTGTCAGTGATGTTGGTAGCAGCCTATATAATGTGTCAGTGAGGTTGGTAGCAGCCTATATAATGTGTCAGTGAGGTTGGTAGCAGCCTATATAATGTGTCAGTGATGTTGGTAGCAGCCTATATAATGTGTTAGTGAGGTTGGTAGCAGCCTATATAATGTGTCAGTGAGGTTGGTAGCAGCCTATATAATGTGTCAGTGAGATTGGTAGCAGCCTATATAATGTGTCAGTGATGTTGGTAGCAGCCTATATAATGTGTCAGTGAGGTTGGTAGCAGCCTATATAATGTGTCAGTGATGTTGGTAGCAGCCTATATAATGTGTTAGTGATGTTGGTAGCAGCCTATATAATGTGTCAGTGAGGTTGGTAGCAGCCTATATAATGTGTCAGTGATGTTGGTAGCAGCCTATATAATGTGTCAGTAATGTTGGTAGCAGCCTATATAATGTGTCAGTGAGGTTGGTAGCAGCCTACATAATGTGTCAGTGATGTTGGTAGCAGCCTATATAATGTGTTAGTGATGTTGGTAGCAGCCTATATAATGTGTCAGTGAGGTTGGTAGCAGCCTATATAATGTGTCAGTGAGGTTGGTAGCAGCCTATATAATGTGTCAGTGAGGTTGGTAGCAGCCTATATAATGTGTCAGTGAGGTTGGTAGCAGCCTATATAATGTGTCAGTGAGGTTGGTAGCAGCCAATATAATGTGTCAGTGAGGTTGGTAGCAGCCAATATAATGTGTCAGTGAGGTTGGTAGCAGCCTATATCATGTGTCAGTGATGTTGGTAGCAGCCTATATAATGTGTCAGTGATGTTGGTAGCAGCCTATATAATGTGTCAGTGAGGTTGGTAGCAGCCTATATAATGTGTCAGTGATGTTGGTAGCAGGCTATATAATGTGTCAGTGATGTTGGTAGCAGCCTATATAATGTGTCAGTGATGTTGGTAGCAGCCAATATAATGTGTCAGTGAGGTTGGTAGCAGCCTATATAATGTGTCAGTGAGGTTGATAGCAGCCTATATAATGTGTCAGTGATGTTGGTAGCAGCCTATATAATGTGTCAGTGAGGTTGGTAGCAGCCTATATAATGTGTCAGTGATGTTGGTAGCAGCCTATATAATGTGTCAGTGATGTTGGTAGCAGCCTATATAATGTGTCAGTGAGGTTGGTAGCAGCCTATATAATGTGTCAGTGAGGTTGGTAGCAGCCTATATAATGTGTCAGTGATGTTGGTAGCAGCCTATATAATGTGTCAGTGATGTTGGTAGCAGCCTATATAATGTGTCAGTGAGGTTGGTAGCAGTCTATATAATGTGTCAGTGATGTTGTTAGTAATGTTGGTAGCAGCCTATATAATGTGTCAGTGATGTTGGTAGCAGCCAATATAATGTGTCAGTGAGGTTGGTAGCAGCCTATATAATGTGTCAGTGAGGTTGGTAGCAGCCTATATAATGTGTCAGTGATGTTGGTAGCAGCCTATATAATGTGTCAGTGAGGTTGGTAGCAGCCTATATAATGTGTCAGTGATGTTGGTAGCAGGCTATATAATGTGTCAGTGATGTTGGTAGCAGCCTATATAATGTGTCAGTGATGTTGGTAGCAGCCAATATAATGTGTCAGTGAGGTTGGTAGCAGCCTATATAATGTGTCAGTGAGGTTGATAGCAGCCTATATAATGTGTCAGTGATGTTGGTAGCAGCCTATATAATGTGTCAGTGAGGTTGGTAGCAGCCTATATAATGTGTCAGTGATGTTGGTAGCAGCCTATATAATGTGTCAGTGATGTTGGTAGCAGCCTATATAATGTGTCAGTGAGGTTGGTAGCAGCCTATATAATGTGTCAGTGAGGTTGGTAGCAGCCTATATAATGTGTCAGTGATGTTGGTAGCAGCCTATATAATGTGTCAGTGATGTTGGTAGCAGCCTATATAATGTGTCAGTGAGGTTGGTAGCAGTCTATATAATGTGTCAGTGATGTTGTTAGTAATGTTGGTAGCAGCCTATATAATGTGTCAGTGATGTTGGTAGCAGCCAATATAATGTGTCAGTGAGGTTGGTAGCAGCCTATATAATGTGTCAGTGAGGTTGGTAGCAGCCTATATAATGTGTCAGTGATGTTGGTAGCAGCCTATATAATGTGTCAGTGAGGTTGGTAGCAGCCTATATAATGTGTCAGTGATGTTGGTAGCAGCCTATATAATGTGTCAGTGATGTTGGTAGCAGCCTATATAATGTGTCAGTGAGGTTGGTAGCAGCCTATATAATGTGTCAGTGAGGTTGGTAGCAGCCTATATAATGTGTCAGTGATGTTGGTAGCAGCCTATATAATGTGTCAGTGATGTTGGTAGCAGCCTATATAATGTGTCAGTGAGGTTGGTAGCAGTCTATATAATGTGTCAGTGATGTTGTTAGTAATGTTGGTAGCAGCCTATATAATGTGTCAGTGAGGTTGGTAGCAGCCTATATGTGTCAGTGATGTTGGTAGCAGCCTATATAATGTGTCAGTGAGGTTGGTAGCAGCCTATATAATGTGTCAGTGAGGTTGGTAGCAGCCTATATAATGTGTCAGTGATGTTGGTAGCAGCCTATATCATGTGTTAGTGATGTTGGTAGCAGCCTATATAATGTGTCAGTGAGGTTGGTAGCAGCCTATATAATGTGTCAGTGAGATTGGTAGCAGCCTATATAATGTGTCAGTGATGTTGGTAGCAGCCTATATAATGTGTCAGTGAGGTTGGTAGCAGCCTATATAACGTGTTAGTGAGGTTGGTAGCAGCCTATATAACGTGTCAGTGATGTTGGTAGCAGCCTATATAATGTGTCAGTGAGGTTAGTAGCAGCCTATATAATGTATCAGTGATGTTGGTAGCAGCCTATATAATGTGTCAGTGAGGTTGGTAGCAGCCTATATAATGTGTCAGTGATGTTGGTAGCAGCCTATATAATGTGTCAGTGATGTTGGTAGCAGCCTATATAATGTGTCAGTGAGGTTGGTAGCAGCCTATATAATGTGTCAGTGAGGTTGGTAGCAGCCTATATAATGTGTCAGTGATGTTGGTAGCAGCCTATATAATGTGTCAGTGAGGTTGGTAGCAGCCTATATAATGTGTCAGTGAGGTTGGTAGCAGCCTATATAATGTGTCAGTGATGTTGGTAGCAGTCTATATAATGTGTCAGTGATGTTGGTAGCAGCCTATATAATGTGTCAGTGATGTTGGTAGCAGCCTATATAATGTGTCAGTGATGTTGGTAGCAGCCTATATAATGTGTCAGTGATGTTGGTAGCAGCCTATATAATGTGTCAGTGATGTTGGTAGTGAGGTTGGTAGCAGCCTATATAATGTGTCAGTGATGTTGGTAGCAGCCTATATACTGTGTCAGTGATGTTGGTAGCAGCCTATATAATGTGTCAGTGAGGTTGGTAGCAGCCTATATAATGTGTCAGTGATTTTGGTAGTGATGTTGGTAGCAGCCAATATAATGTGTCAGTGAGGTTGGTAGCAGCCTATATAATGTGTCAGTGAGGTTGGTAACAGCCTATATAATGTGTCAGTGAGGTTAGTAGCAGCCTATATAATGTGTCAGTGATGTTGGTAGCAGCCTATATAATGTGTCAGTGAGGTTGGTAGCAGCCTAGATAATGTGTTAGTGAGGTTGGTAGCAGCCTATATAATGTGTTAGATGTTGGTAGTTGCCTATATAATGTGTCAGTGAGGTTGGTAGCAGCCTATATAATGTGTCAGTGATGTTGGTAGCAGCCTATATAATGTGTCAGTGATGTTGGTAGCAGCCTATATAATGTGTCAGCGAGGTTGGTAGCAGCCTATATAATGTGTCAGTGATGTTGGTAGCAGCCTATATAATGTGTCAGTGATGTTGGTAGCAGCCTATATAATGTGTCAGTGATGTTAGTAGCAGCCTATATAATGTGTCAGTGAGGTTGGTAGCAGCCTATATAATGTGTCAGTGATGTTGTTAGTAATGTTTGTAGCAGCCTATATAATGTGTCAGTGATGTTGGTAGCAGCCTATATAATGTGTTAGTGATTTTGGTAGCAGCCTATATAATGTGTCAGTGATGTTGGTAGCAGCCTATATCATGTGTCAGTGATGTTGGTAGCAGCCTATATAATGTGTCAGTGATGTTGGTAGAAGCCTATATAGTGTGTCAGTGAGGTTGGTAGCAGCCTATATAATGTGTCAGTGATGTTGGTAGCAGCCTATATAATGTGTCAGTGATGTTGGTAGCAGCCTATATAATGTGTCAGTGATGTTGGTAGCAGCCTATATAATGTGTCAGTGAGGTTGGTAGCAGCCTATATAATGTGTCAGTGATGTTGGTAGCAGCCTATATAATGTGTCAGTGATGTTGGTAGCAGCCTATATAATGTGTCAGTGATGTTGGTAGTGAGGTTGGTAGCAGCCTATATAATGTGTCAGTGATGTTGGTAGCAGCCTATATACTGTGTCAGTGATGTTGGTAGCAGCCTATATAATGTGTCAGTGAGGTTGGTAGCAGCCTATATAATGTGTCAGTGATTTTGGTAGTGATGTTGGTAGCAGCCAATATAATGTGTCAGTGAGGTTGGTAGCAGCCTATATAATGTGTCAGTGAGGTTGGTACCAGCCTATATAATGTGTCAGTGAGGTTAGTAGCAGCCTATATAATGTGTCAGTGATGTTGGTAGCAGCCTATATAATGTGCTAGTGATGTTGGTAGCAGCCTAGATAATGTGTTAGTGAGGTTGGTAGCAGCCTATATAATGTGTTAGATGTTGGTAGCAGCCTATATAATGTGTCAGTGATGTTGTTAGTGATGTTGGTAATGTCTGTTCGGGATGTATTCCAGAGCTGGAAAACAGCTGTGTCTTCTTGAATACATCTAGAGATACATCTAAGGGTACATCTAGGGTTACATCTAGGGGTACATCTAGGGGTACATCTAGGGTACATCTAGTGGTACATTTGGGGATACATCTGGGTATACATCTGGGATACATCTGGGAATACATCTGGGAATACATCTGGGAATAGCGAGTAATTTGGGACATAGTATATATTACACACTCATGTTCTTTTGTCAGATAGGCCATTGAATGTGGTATCCGTTAAGATACTAATCAGGTTAGCAATTCATTGCGTCAATGAATTTCTTTAGGATGAGTGTTCTCTCTCTCTTCTCTGTCTCTGTCTGTCTGTCTCTGTCTGTCTGTCTCTCTCTCTCTGTCTCTCTCTCTGTCTCTCTTTCTCTGCAGTGATGATGCAGACTGTGTTCCAGAGACCATCTGCCTGGCTCAGGCCCAGTCTGTGATGAATGGAGAACTGCACTTACCATCCTCATCGAGAAGTTCACTTGGGTTTTTCTGGGAAAGTTTACAAGTGCTGCTAATATATGAAGCCTCAAGTGCACTTAAACTGACAGGGGTGTGGATTTAAACATCTGAGCTAGTCTGAGGCTTTTGAGTGAGAGTCACTGGCAAGTAGGGTAAATTCTAGATCTGGATGTGTCCTAAATCATACCCTATTCCCTATATAGTGCACATCGTTTGACCAGGACCCATAAGGAATAGGGTGCCATTTGGGACTGTCCTGATCCAGTCAAGAACACCATCATTGTCTGCACCTTACTGTTCTGTACAGACAGACAGATGCAGGCAGGAAGGCAGACTGACAGACAGGAAGGCACAGACAGACAGGAAGGCACAGACAGACAGGAAGGCACAGACAGGCAGGCAAGCAGACAGACAGACAGACCGAGGCAAACAGATGTAGACAGACAGGCAGACAGACTATCAGGCAGACAGACAAGCTTCAACTTGGTTATCCCATTAGACGATACAAGGTCCCTCTGTTGACACCTTGCTCTCTAAGTGTTCTGTTAGTGATATAATGATGACGTCTAACACCTGACTGGGAGGAGAGGGAGGGGCCATAATCGAGAAACACACTCAGGAAGAAAATTATCGGGCCAGTGACATTGTGTCTCTCTGTTGGCCATTGACATTGTGTCTGTCTGTAGGCCAGTGACATTGTGTCTGTCTGTTGGCCAGTGACATTGTGTCTGTCTGTTGGCCAGTGACATTGTGTCTGTCTGTTGACCAGTGACAATGTGTCTGTCTGTTGGCCAGTGACATTGTGTCTGTCTGTTGGCCAGTGACATTGTGTCTGTCTGTTGGCCAGTGACATTGTGTCTGTCTGTAGGTCAGTGACATTGTGTCTGTCTGTAGGCCAGTGACATTGTGTCTGTCTGTAGGCCAGTGACATTGTGTCTGTGTGTAGGCCAGTGACATTGTGTCTGTGTGTAGGCCAGTGACATTGTGTCTGTCTGTAGGCCAGTGACATTGTGTCTGTCTGTTGGCCAGTGACATTGTGTCTGTCTGTTGGCCAGTGACATTGTGTCTGTCTGTTGGCCAGTGACATTGTGTCTGTCTTTCACATTAGTTGCATTCTAACTGTTAAGAAGTGATCTTCCTCTCATCACTGGTTTATTAGTTTATTGCTTTAGGTGTGTTTGTGTGTGTGTGTGTGTGTTAGACTGTGATACAATGTACACTACCGTTCAAAAGTTTTGGGTCACTTAGAAATGTCCTTGTTTTTGATAGAAAAGCCCCAAAAAAATTCCATGAAAATAACATCAAATTGATCAGAAATACAGTGTAGACATTGTAAATGTTGTAAATGACTATTGTAGCTGGAAACGGCTGATCTTTAATGGAATATCTACAGAGGCCCATTATCAACAACCATCACTCCTGTGTTCAATTGGCACCCTGTGTTAGCTAATCCAAGTTTTTAATTTTATAACTGGTTTGAGCCAGTTTGCGCTGTTCTGTGAAGGGAGTAGTACACAGCATTGAACGCTTCAGTTTCTTGGCAATTTCTCCCATAGAATAGCCTTCATTTCTGAGAACAAGAATAGACTGACGAGTTTCAGAAGAAAGATATTTGTTTCTGGCCATTTTGAGCCTGTAATCGAACCCACAAATGCTGATGCTCCCGATACTTAACTAGTCTAAAAGACAGTTTTTTGCTTCTTTAATTTTCAGCTGTGCTAACATAATTGCAAAAGGGGTTTCTAATGATCAATTAGCCTTTTAAAATCATAAACTTAGCTAACACAAAGTGCCATTGGAGCACAGGAGTGATTGTTGCTGGTAATGGGCCTCTGTATGCCTATGTAGATATTCCATAAAAAATATGCCTTTTCCAGCTACAATAGTCATTTTTTACAACATGAACAATGTCTACATTGTATTTCTGATCAATTTGATGTTATTTTAATGGACAAAAAGATGTGCTTTTCTTTCAGAAATATTTGAGCGGTAGTGTATGTGTTAACTGTGATAGAATGTGTGTGTGATTGTGTACGTGTGTGTGCGTGTGTGTGTGTGTTAGACTGTGATAGTGTGTGTGTGTGTGTTAGACTGTGATAGTGTGTGTGTGTGTGTGTGTGTGTGTGTGTGTTAGACTGTGATAGTGTGTGTGTGTGTTAGACTGTGATAGAATGTGTGTGTGTGTGTGTGTGTGTGTGAGAGAGACTGTGATAAAGTGTGTGTGTGTGTGTGTGTGTTAGACTGATAGTGTGTGTGAGTGTGTTAGACTGTGATAGAATGTGTGTGTGTGTGTGTGTGTTAGACTGTGATAGTGTGTGTGTGTGTGTGTGTGTGTGTGTGTGTTAGACTGTGATAGTGTGTGTGTGTGTTAGACTGTGATAGAATGTGTGTGTGTGTGTGTGTGTGTGTGAGAGAGACTGTGATAAAGTGTGTGTGTGTGTGTGTGTGTTAGACTGATAGTGTGTGTGAGTGTGTTAGACTGTGATAGAATGTGTGTGTGTGTGTGTGTGTTAGACTGTGATAGTGTGTGTGTGTGTGTTAGACTGTGATAGAATGTGTGTGTGTGTGTGTGAGACTGATAGAATGTGTGTGTGTGTGTGTGTGTGTGAGACTGTGATAAAGTGTGTGTGTGTGTGTGTGAGTGTGTTAGACTGATAGTGTGTGTGAGTGTGTTAGACTGTGGTAGAATGTGTGTGTGTGTACGTGAGTTAGACTGTGATAGTGTGTGTGTGTGTTAGACTGATAGTGTGTGTTAGACTGTGATAGTGTGGGTGTGTGTGTTAGACTGTGATAGAAAGTGTGTGTGTGTTAGAATGTGTGTTAGACTGAGAGTGTGTGTGTGTTAGACTGTGATAGAATGTGTGTGTGTGTGTGAGACTGTGATAGAATGTGTACGTGTGTGTGTGTGTTAGACTGTGTGTGTGTGTTAGACTGTGGTAGGATGTGTGTGTGTGTGTGTGTGTGTGTTAGACTGTGATAGAATGTGTATGTGTGTGTCTGGTTTAGATCTTATCTGTCGGAAAGATATGTTTGTCTCTGTGAATGGTTTGTCCTCTGACAAATCAACTAAATTTCAGTGTTCCTCAAGGTTCCGTTTTAGGACCACTATTGTTTTCACTATATATTTTACCTCTTGGGGATGTTATTCGAAAACATAATGTTAAATTTCACTGCTATGCGGATGACACACAGCTGTACATTTCAATGAAACATGGTGAAGCCCCAAAATTGCCCTTGCTAGAAGCATGTGTTTCAGACATAAGGAAGTGGATGGCTGCAAACTTTCTACTTTTAAACTCGGACAAAACAGAGATGCTTGTTCTAGGTCCCAAGAAACAAAGAGATCTTCTGTTGAATCTGACAATTAATCTTAATGGTTGTACAGTCGTCTCAAATAAAACTGTGAAGGACCTCGGCGTTACTCTGGACCCTGATCTCTCTTTTGAAGAACATATCAAGACCATTTCAAGGACAGCTTTTTTCCATCTACGTAACATTGCAAAAATCAGAAACTTGATGCAGAAAAATTAATCCATGCTTTTGTCACTTCTAGGTTAGACTACTGCAATGCTCTACTTTCCGGCTACCTGGATAAAGCACTAAATAAACTTCAGTTAGTGCTAAATACAGCTGCTAGAATCCTGACTAGAACCAAAAAAATTGATCATATTACTCCAGTGCTAGCCTCTCTACACTGGCTTCCTGTCAAAGCAAGGGCTGATTTCAAGGTTTTACTGCTAACCTACAAAGCATTACATGGGCTTGCTCCTACCTATCTCTCTGATTTGGTCCTGCCGTACATACCTACACGTACGCTACGGGCACAAGACGCAGGCCTCCTAATTGTCCCTAGAATTTCTAAGCAAACAGCTGTAGGCAGGGCTTTCTCCTATAGAGCTCCATTTTTATGGAACGGTCTGCCTACCCATGTCAGAGACGCACACTCGGTCTCAACCTTTAAGTCTTTACTGAAGACTCATCTCTTCAGTGGGTCATATGATTGAGTGTAGTCTGGCCCAGGAGTGGGAAGGTGAACGGAAAGGCTCTGGAGCAACGAACCGACCTTGCTGTCTCTGCCTGGCCGGTTCCCCTCTTTCCACTGGGATTCTCTGCCTCTAACCCTATTACAGGGGCTGAGTCACTGGCTTACTGGGGCTCTCTCATGCCGTCCCCGGAAGGGGTGCGTCACCTGAATGGGTTGATTCACTGATGTGGTCATCCTGTCTGGGTTGGCGCCCCCCCCCCCCTTGGGTTGTGCCGTGGCGGAGGTCTTTGTGGGCTATACTCAGCCTTGTCTCAGGATGGTAAGTTGGTGGTTGAAGATATCCCTCTAGTGGTGTGGGGGCTGTGCTTTGGCAAAGTGGGTGGGGTTATATCCTTCCTGTTTGGCCCTGTCCGGGGGTGTCCTCGGATGGGGCCACAGTGTCTCCTGACCCCTCCTGTCTCAGCCTCCAGTATTTATGCTGCAGTAGTTTATGTGTCGGGGGGCTAAGGTCAGTTTGTTATATCTGGAGTACTTATCCTGTCCTATTCGGTGTCCTGTGTGAATCTAAGTGTGCGTTCTCTAATTCTCTCCTTCTCGCTTTCTTTCTCTCTCGGAGGACCTGAGCCCTAGGACCATGCCCCAGGACTACCTGACATGACGACTCCTTGCTGTCCCCAGTACACCTGGCCGTGCTGCTGCTCCAGTTTCAACTGTTCTGCCTTATTATTATTCAACCATGCTGGTCATTTATGAACATTTGAACATCTTGGCCATGTTCTGTTATGATCTCCACCCGGCACAGCCAGAAGAGGACTGGCCACCCCACATATGCTCTAATTCTCTCTTTCTTTCTCTCTCTCGGAGGACCTGAGCCCTAGGACCATGCCCCAGGACTACCTGACATGATGACTCCTTGCTGTCCCCAGTCCACCTGACCGTGCTGCTGCTCCAGTTTCAACTGTTCTGCCTTATTATTATTCGACCATGCTGGTCATTTATGAACATTTGAACATCTTGGCCATGTTCTGTTATAATCTCCATCCGGCACAGCCAGAAGAGGACTGGCCACCCCACATAGCCTGGTTCCTCTCTAGGTTTCTTCCTAGGTTTTGGCCTTTCTAGGGAGTTTTTCCTAGCCACCGTGCATCTACACCTGCATTGCTTGCTGTTTGGGGTTTTAGGCTGGGTTTCTGTACAGCACTTTGAGATATCAGCTGATGTACGAAGGGCTATATAAATACATTTGATTTGATGATTTGATTTGTGTGTGTGTGTGTTAGACTGTGATGAAGTGTGTGTGTGTGTGTGCGATCATGGCACTGTATAATACTGTGTGTATTCGTTTTGCACTTGGGGACTGTGAAGAGACCTCTGGTGGCATGTCTTGTGGGATATGTATGGGTGTCTGAGCTGAGTGTTCATTGATTATGCATTGATTATCTTCATCATATTAATATTTCTCATAAAAATGATAAGAAAAGCACTTAATCTCTCATCAACCCTCAACCAGGAAAGGCTGTCATGTTGTTGATGTTAGTTCTCTATGGGCAGTTAAAGGCAAGGTGGGCTGCTCTGTTTTGAGCTAGCTGGCCATATTACCAGACAGTAATGAAGATGGGACAAGATCAGAGCGGGGACAACTAGTACAGTTGAACTTTGTGTAATAAACACAGAACATATTTTTATAACAACTTTGTCAATATGACTTGCCCATGATAATTGACCATCCAATGTTATACCTAGGAGTTCAACTTGCTCACACCCTTTATGTACAACTCCAACAGAGGTTTAGGTCTTAGGGAATGTTTTGAACCAAAGACACTGCTTTTAGTTGTAGATGTGTTCAAGACCAGTTTATTATTGATCACCCATTCTGATACTGACTAACTCTTTATTTAGAATATCAATCAGTGAGCTCACTGGTTTTGGGTGCTGACTTGTAGAGAAGAATCATCCACATACACAGTCTATCTAGTTTTGTGTAAGACCAGAGGCAAATCATTTTTTCCCACCTCAAACCTTCTCTTTCAATATTAGCAAAAAAGGCATTCCAGACAGAAGATTTCACAATTTACATACATATAAAAACATTAACATGTAACGTGTGTGTGTCTGTCACTTACACATACTGTCCATGTCAGTACATACACACAACATGTAGGTCACATGGGGGAGAGGCATGGTGCCATGTTTCTTTATTTGTTTCTTGAAACCAGGTTTGCTGTTCACTTGCACAATATGAGATGGAAGGGAGTTCCATTCACTCGTGGCTCTGTATACAGTGCCTTGCGAAAGTATTCGGCCCCCTTGAACTTTGCGACATTTTGCCATATTTCAGGCTTCAAACATAAAGATATAAAACTGTATTTTTTTTGTGAAGAATCAACAACAAGTGGGACACAATCATGAAGTGGAACGACATTTATTGGATATTTCAAACTTTTTTAACAAATCAAAAACTGAAAAATTGGGCGTGCAAAATTATTCAGCCCCCTTAAGTTAATACTTTGTAGTGCCACCTTTTGCTGCGATTACAGCTGTAAGTCGCTTGGGGTATGTCTATCAGTTTTGCACATCGAGAGACTGACATTTTTTCCCATTCCTCCTTGCAAAACAGCTCGAGCTCAGTGAGGTTGGATGGAGAGCATTTGTGAACAGCAGTTTTCAGTTCTTTACACAGATTCTCGATTGGATTCAGGTCTGGACTTTGACTTGGCCATTCTAACACCTGGATATGTTTATTTTTGAACCATTCCATTGTAGATGTTGCTTTATGTTTTGGATCATTGTCTTGTTGGAAGACAAATCTCCGTCCCAGTCTCAGGTCTTCTTCCAGAATGGTCCTGTATTTGGCTCCATCCATCTTCCCATCAATTTTAACCATCTTCCCTGTCCCTGCTGAAGAAAAGCAGGCCCAAACCAAGATGCTGCCACCACCATGTTTGACAGTGGGTATGGTGTGTTGAGGGTGATGACCTGTGTTGCTTTTACGCCAAACATAATGTTTTGCATTGTTGCCAAAAAGTTCAATTTTAGTTTCATCTGACAAGAGCACCTTCTTCCACATGTTTGGTGTGTCTCCCAGGTGGCTTGTGGCAAACTTTAAACAACACTTTTTATGGATATCTTTAAGAAATGGCTTTCTTCTTGCCACTCTTCCATAAAGGCCAGATTTGTGCAATATACGACTGATTGTTGTCCTATGGACAGAGTCTCCCACCTCAGCTGTAGATCTCTGCAGTTCATCCAGAGTGATCATGGGCCTCTTGGCTGCATCTCTGATCAGTCTTCTCCTTGTATGAGCTGAAAGTTTAGAGGGACGGCCAGGTCTTGGTAGATTTGCAGTGGTCTGATACTCCTTCCATTTCAATATTATCGTTTGCACAGTGCTCCTTGGGATGTTTAAAGCTTGGGAAATCTTTTTGTATCCAAATCCGGCTTTAAACTTCTTCACAACAGTATCTCGGACCTGCCTGGTGTGTTCCTTGTTCTTCATGATGCTCTCTGCGCTTTTAACGGACCTCTGAGACTATCACAGTGCAGGTGCATTTATACGGAGACTTGATTACACACAGTTGGATTGTATTTATCATTATTAGTCATTTAGGTCAACATTGGATCATTCAGAGATCCTCACTGAACTTCTGGAGAGAGTTTGCTGCACTGAAAGTAAAGGGGCTGAATAATTTTGCACGCCCCATTTTTCAGTTTTTGATTTGTTAAAATTTGTTAAAAAAATATCCAATAAATGTCGTTCCACTTCATGATTGTGTCCCACTTGTTGTTGCTTCTTCACAAAAAAATACAGTTTTATATCTTTATGTTTGAAGCCTGAAATGTGGCAAAAGGTTGCAAAGTTCAAGGGGGCCGAATACTTTCGCAAGGCACTGTAATACTGTACGCCTCCCTGAATTCTTTCTGGACCTGGGGACTGTGAAAAGGCCCCTGGTGGCGTAAGTGTGTGTGTCAGCGTTGTGTGTAAGATGACTATGCAAATCATTTGGAATATCCAACACATCGTTTCTTATTAAAAGAAGTGATGCAGTCAGTCTTTCCTCAACTCTTAGCCAAGAGAAGACTGGCATGCAGTATTAATATTAGCCCTCTGATTACAATGAGAAGCAACACGTGCCGGTCTGTTCTGTGCCAGCTGCAGCTTAACTAGGTATTTCTTTGCAGCACTTGGCCATGTGACTGGGCAATAATCAAGATAAGATTAAACTAGAGCCTGCAAGACTGTGGAGTGTGGTGTCAAAAAAGCATAGCAACTCTTTATTACGGACAAACCTCTCTCCATCTTTACAACCACCGAATCTATCTTTTTTGATGACAGTTTACAAACTAAGCTAACACCAAGTAATTTTGTCTCCTCAACTTGTTCAACAGCCACACCATTCATTACCAGATTCAGTGTAGGTCTAGACCTTAGGGAATGATTTGTACCAAATACAACGCTCTTAGTTTTAGAGATGTTCAGGACCAGTTTATTACTGGCCATCCATTCTAAAACAGACTGCAACTCTTTGTTAAGGGTTTCAGTGACTTCACTAGCTGTGGTTGCTGATGGGTATATGGTTTAATCATCAGAAAACATCGACACATGCTTTGTTTAATGCCAGTGGCAGTTCATTGGTAAAAAAGAGAGTAGAGGGACTAGAGAGCTGCCCTCCGGTACACCACACTTTACATGGTTAACATTAGAGAAGTTTCAATTGAAAGCAAACCCTTTGTGTTCTATTAGACAGATATCTCTGATTCCATGGCAGAGGTTGAAAAGCCATAACACATACAGTACCAGTCAAAACTTTGGACACACCAACTCATTCAAGGGTTTTTCTTTATTTCTACAATTAACTAACTTGTAGAATATTAGTGAATACATCAGAACTATGAAATGACACATATGGAATCATGTGGTAACCAAATAGTGTTAAACAAATCAAAATAGATTTTATATTCTTCCACGTAGCCATGTACTCTTGGATTTTTAAATGATACTATGATGGTAAAATGCAGAATGTCAGGTAATTTCATATCGGGTGAATCGTTTAGAAATTACAGCACAAATATGTGAGAAAGTTAGACGCACAAATATCATACCCCCAAGACATGCTAACATCTCACCATTACAATAACAAGGGAGGTTAGCAT
This sequence comes from Oncorhynchus mykiss, assembly GCF_057628025.1. NCBI lineage: Eukaryota > Metazoa > Chordata > Actinopteri > Salmoniformes > Salmonidae > Oncorhynchus > Oncorhynchus mykiss. The sequence continues at coordinate 78,470,216 of NC_143038.1, read as the reverse complement.
TTTTAGGGAGGCATGATGTGGGTCTATGACTTTTGCACACATTACTCACGATTCATTCAGGATTATCTGTAATCATGGTAGCATCCACATTCATGTAGAAGTGTTTAAAAACATATTCTATGCGAGCCTGCCGACATGCTGGCTACTCTCCTCAGGGAAATTCAGGATGGTAACAGAGGTCTTTCTATGAAAATTGATAAGAAATCGGCTGAACTCCATTCTTCCATTGACGACCTGAAATCCTCCATGAATGTTCTCCTTTTGAGAACGAGGCAGAGTTGCGCATTAGCACAGTTGAAGATACCATCGCTAGACATGACCAGGTCTTGATACAACTGCAAAAGGACAATGCCTACCTCAAAAACAAGGTAGATCAGATGGAGTACCAGAGTAGACGTAGTAATATCCGTGTGGTGGGATTGAAAGAGGACAGCGAGGGCCTTGACCCGGTCCGTTTCTTCACTCAATGGATCCCGGAGGTCCTAGGCATAATCAACTTCACCAAGCCGCTGGAAATCGAACGCGCCCACAGAACATCAGCGCCGAAACCCTGGCCAGATGAGCCCCCACGAGCAGTTCCTGATCAGGTTCCTCCGTTTCCAAGACAGAGAGAAGATACTGCAACTCGCAAGAGCCAAAGGGGACATCTCCATCGATGGAAAGAGGGTCAGCCTTTTCCAGATATGAGCGCGGATCTCGCCAGACGTCGCAAGCACTGAAGGAGAAGAACATCACCGGCTACCTCATCCACCCTGCGCGGATGAAATTTCAGTACAAAGGCCGAAGCCATCTCTTCAACACACCGGGAGAAGTGCACACTTTTCTCAAAGAACTGAGCAACGTCTGAGCCAGGACGGTCTCTCTGGGGGATAAAATGTAGTTTGTTTGTTTTCACTTATCCGGACTGAACTGCTGGTATCTCCCGGTCACTATAATTGATTTGTACATTTAACTAACCGTATCTTTCCGGGGTGAGTTCTATTACATTTACAGGAGAGTATATTTTGGTTTAGTCCATATCTACTGGGCGAAGCAATAAGTGGGCTTAGGCCCACTGCTTTCCCCCTCATTTATGTTAATCTTTCGAAAAAAGACTCAAGCAGCCCTTACCGTTGGCAGTAAATATTCAGCCATAAATATCTATTCACAACGTTTGTTTTCAACTTAGAGAGCTCGCAGGTTTAAGTTTACACCAAGGTTTAGCTAGTAAGAGCAAGATGGAAAGCGAGCAGCAACGTATCTTTACAAGTGTATTCATGTTTGATTGTTGGGATTGTTGTTTTAGTCTGACAATTGGGGTGGGTGGGATTTTTATTATTTTTTTCTATGTTTGTTTCCTTCCTAAAGAGACACATAGGTCACTTTTGTGCTCAAACCAAAGTTGAAACATTTCCTAATTATCTGCATATGATAGATTTCTATTCAGTTACATATTTGAAACCCAACATATGCTTAATCCACTAAAATGTCACATTCAACGTAAAAGGCCTTAACAGCCCGATTAAAAGGAAAAGAGTCTATACATACCTTCAGAAATTAAAGGCTGACATTGTGTTTTTACAAGAAACACATCTTACAGCCAGTGAACACAAGAAATTGAAGAGGGAATGGGTAGGACAACTTTTTGCATCCTCTTTTAACTCCAAAGCAAGATGAACTGCAATTTTGATAAGTCGACACATCCCCTTCTGCGTCAACAACACCATCTCTGATCCCTCTGGCAGGTTTGTTTTGGTGCAGGGGATTATGTTTTCAGAGTCAACAACACCATCTCTGATCCCTCGGGCAGGTTTGTTTTGGTGCAGGGACATATGTTTTCAGAGTCTTGGACCCTATTGGATATTTATGCTCCTAACTTCGATGACCATATGTTTATTCAGAATGTCTTCCTTCAGGTTGCTCAAGCACCACCAGGATGGCTACTGGTTGGAGGAGATTTACATTTTTGCTTAGATACAGTTCTTGATAGGTCTTTTGATAAGCCCTCACTTCTTACCAAAGCCGGCAAGCTCACCATGTCATTCATGAAATATCTCAATTTACTAGACATCTGGAGACAGTTGCACCCACAGGATAGGGACTACTCTTTTTATTCACACCCACACAAGACACACACACGCATAGATTACTTTTTACTTTCGACACAACTGTTTCATAGTGTTAGATGACGAGTATCTCCCCAGATTGCTTAGTGACCATTCTCCTCTGGTATTATCAATCTCCATTTCTAGCAAGGTAAATGGAGCATATAGATGGAGACTAAATTCTACACTCCTAAAGCAACCTGAATTTTGTGCATTCATCAAAGAGCAGATCAATATTTTTACTTTGACAAACAAACCCAATGCTCCTGACAGCTTCATTCTTTGGGACACATTGAAGGCCTATCTGAGGGGACAGATGATTTCCTATACTAAAGGGCTGAAGAGAAAGCACGGTGCGGAACTGAGTGCCCTTGAATCTGAAATCTCTGAGCTAGAGAAAACCTACCAAAGAGGCCCGACTAAAGATCTATACAGGCTTTTGGTAAATAAAAAACTTAAATATAATATTCTGAACACATATCAAGCTGAGAGGGCCATCACTAAATCAAAACAGCGTTATTACGAGTTTGGAGAGAAAGATCAAAGTATTGGCATGGCAACTGGAAGCAGAGGAAAGTAAGAGGACAATTAATGCCATAGAAACTCTTACTAATGAGATATCTTTCGATCCTACTGAAATTAATAATACTTTTAAGAAATACTATGAAGACCTCTACACTTCCCAATCAAGCGATGATCTATCAGAGATCGACTCCTTTCTCTCCTCTCTCAACCTCCCATGCCAGTCAGGGGAAGACAGCGAGCGCCTAAGTGAACACTTCTCAGTTCCTGAATTGTTGGAGGCCATTAAATCCTTACCTTCTAATAAATCTCCCTGGGAGGATGCCTTCCCTCAAGAGTTCTATAAAGAATTTAGGGAGCTGTTGGTCCCCTACCTTATGGAGGTACTTAAAAAAGCCAGAGAGGACAATTGCTTTCCAGAGTCCTTCTCTCAAGCAGTGATTACTGTAATCCACAAGAAAGGGAAACACCCGCTAAAGTGCGCCTCCTATAGACCAATCTCTCTCCTTAACACAGATTGTAAACTGGTCACCAAGATGCTATCTAAGAGACTGGAGTCATGTCTTCCCCTGTTGGTCAACCCAGATCAGACTGGCTTCATAATTAATAGATTATTGGAGGACAATCTCAGAAGGTTCTTTGATATAGTTCACTTTGCTAACAAAAACAAAATACCTAGTGTTGCAGTCTCCCTCGACGCTGAAAAGGCCTTTGATAGGGTTGAATGGCCATACCTCTTTCGTGTCTCGGAAAAGTTCGGTTTAGGTACCGTGTTTGTAAATTTGATAAAAATCACTCTACAAATCTCCTAAAACTAGGATTGCTACCAATGGGATTACTTCCTCCTCGTTCCCTATTTATAGGGGGAACAGACAAGGTTGCCCAATCAGCCCCCACCTCTTTGTCCTCGCCATTGAACCGTTGGCTGAGGCTATTAGAACGTGCCCTGACATACATGGCTTTGAGGTGGGCCCCCATACCCATAAATTATCACTCTTTGCGGACGACCATATCTTATTTCTAACAAACCCAGAACACTCCCTCTCTCACTTGCAGATCCTACTACAGTGTTAGAGTTCTTTCTCTGGATATAAGGTCAATTTTGATAAAAGCGAAATCTTACCGTTGTCTGTCTTTGACCATCATACCATCAAGCACAAGTTTCCTTTTAGATGGTCGCCTATGGGCTTCACGTATTTGGGCATAATGGTGGATGGTAATCTGAACAACCTCTATAAACTCAATCTGGCCAGTCTGTTGCAAAAGGTGGAGGTTGACCTTTGTAAATGGATGGACTTACCTCTCACTCTACTGGGTAGAATCAATGTAATTAAAATGAATGTCCTGCCCAGATTTCTATATCTGTTTCAATCTCTCCCTATCCCTGTTCCCGCAGCATTTTTTTCCCTCTCTCGACAAGCTGACCAGATGGTTTATCTGGTACGACAAAACCCCTAGGGTTGGCCTGGATAAACTGACCCTTGATTACAGTCAAGGGGGCTTAAACCTCCCCAATTTTAGAATGTACTACTGGGCTGCACAGTCTAGGTTTCTGGCTCAGAGGTTTGACAATGGTCCCTCTCCCTCATGGTTGAACATTCAAAAGCTTGAGGTAAATGATGACACTGGGGCAGAATTGTTTTACAAATGTTTTTTATAGATTTTCTGTCCCATCACAGACAACCCTTTAATCATACATTCTGTCCTGGCATGGTGCAAACTGCATGTGCTGTTCGGATGAGAGGGATTCCTTTCCCCTAAAACCCCTTTATGGAACAATAGATTGATCCCTATGTTTTTCCAGAATAGTAACTTTAGACCATGGTCTGATAAGCCGATCACTCTTCTGGAACATTGTTACGAAGAGGGAGTTCTTATGTCTTTTGATCAGCTGAAACAGAAATACCACTTGCCTAACAGGGACTTCTTTAGCTACTTACAACTACAAAACGTTATTAGGGTGACTCAAGGGACAATGGAACCTACTTAAGATGTCACCTATTGAACAACTCTGCCACGCAGACCAACCACTGTTCAAGACCATTTCCTGTGTATACGATGCTCTTATGTCAGGACTAACACTGCCTGGGCTAGATAAACCCCGACTTAGATGGGAAAAATATCTGGGTATTGATCTTGATGAGGATCTATGGAGTGACCTATGCAGGGATGGTGTTACATACACATTGAACTCCAGATACAGACTGATCCAGTTTAATTTCCTCCATCAGCTCTATATCACCCAATCTAGACTGCACAAGTTCAACCCAGATATCTCCTCCCTATGTTTTAGATGTGGCTCAGATGAAGGAACATTCCTCCATTCCACTTGGCAGTGTTCAAAACTACACGGTTTCTGGCAGGGGTTATGTGATACCATATCCTCAATTCACAGGGTTGCATTCCCCTTTAGACCCAGAGGTCTGTCTACTGGGTAACTTTACTAACACCAATCTTAGGCAAAGCCATACTATAAAGCTAACAGAAATATAGCTAGCGATTGCCAAGAAATGTATTGCCTTGAAATGGGAATTGGATTCCTCCCTGCCAGTTGCAATGTGGCTATCAGAAGTTAATAGTTGTATCCCTTTGGAGAAAATCACTTACTGCTTGAGGAATAAGTTAGGCATTTGACAGAATTTGGGATATACTGTCTGAGTCTGTACAGCCAGTTGGGTTCTCAGTTCATCACCTAAACAGGAATACATCTCTCTCTGGGAGGAAGGGTGGGGGTGCATGTTTTCTTTTTAAACTCGCGCTGCTAAAACTCTTGACCACTGCTACTTCAACATCCAGGATGCCTGCGAGGCACTCCCCCGCCATCCCTTTGGCATATCTGACCACTTCTCCTTCAACTTCCGGGATGCCTGCAAGGCACTCCCCCACCATCCCTTTGGCATATCTGACCACTTCGCCATCTTGCTCCTCCCTTCCTATAGACAGAAAATCAAACAGGAAGTACCTGTGCCAAGGACTACTCAACACTGGTCTGACCAATCGGAATCCACGCTTCAAGATGGTTTTGATCACGCGGACTGGGATATGTTCCAGGTAGCCTCTGGGAACAACAGACTGATGTATTGACTGAGTTTATCAGGAAGTGTATAGGAGATGTTGTAGCCACTATGGCTATTTAAACCTATCCTAACCAGAAACTGTGGATAGATGGCAGTATTCGCCCAAAACTGAAAGCACGAACCATCGCATTTAACGATGGCAAGGTGACTGGGTATATGGCTGAATACAAGCAGTGTAGTTATTCCCTCCATAAGGCAATCAAACAGGCAAAACGTCAAAATAGAGACGAAGTGGAGTCGCAATTCAACGGCTCAGACACGTATTCGGCAGGGTCTACACACAATCACAGACTACAAAGGGAAAACCAGCCACGTTGGCTCTCCTCCGTGACCAACAGGAGTAAGACATTTAAGCGTGTTAACCCTCGCAAGGTTGCCGGCCCAGACGGCATCCCTAGCCACGTCCTCAGAGCATGCGCAGACCAGCTGGCTAGAGTGTTTACAGACATTTTCAATCTCACCCTATCCCAGTATGTTGTCCCCACATGTTTCAAGATGTCCACTATTGTTCCTGTACAAGAAAGCAAAGGTAACTGAACTAAATGACTATTGCCCCGTAGCACTCACTTCTGCCATCAAGAATTGCTTTGAGAGACTAGTCAAGGATCATATCATCTCTACCTTACCTGCCACCCTAGACCTACTTCAATTTTTAAAAACGTAACCCTTACTTTACCAGGTAAGTTGACTGGTACCGCCCCAATAGATTTGGGTTTAGATTTCCTTACAGCCCCAATAGATCCACAGATGATGCAATCGCCATCACTCTGCACACTGTCCTATCCCATCTGGACAAGAGGAATACCTACGTAAGAGTGCTGTTCATTGACTATAGCTCAGCATTCACCACCATAGTACCCTCCAAACTCATCATTAAGCTTGAGGCCCACAATCAATCCCCTCCTGTATTCCCTGTTCACCCATGACTGCATGGCTACGCACGCCTCCAACTCAATCATCAAGTTTGCGGACGACAAGACAGTAGTGGGCTTGAATACCAACAATGACGAGGAGGTGAGGGTCCTGGGAGTGTGGTGCCAGGAAAATAACCTCTCACCCAATGTCAACAAAACAAAGGAGCTGATTGTGGACTTCAGGAAACAGCAGAGGGACCGCAGTGGAGAATGTGGAAAGCTTCAAGTTCCTCGGTGTACACCTCACTGACATTCTGAAATGGTCCACACACAGACAGTGTGGTGAAGAAGCCACAACAGCGCCTCTTCAACCACAGGAGGCTGAAGAAATTTGGTTTGGAACCGAAAACACTCAAACTTTTGTAGATGCACAATTGAGAGCATTCTGTCGGGCTATATCACCACCTTGTACTACCCCACCCGCAGGTCTCTCCAGAGGGTAGTGCGATCTGCACAACGCATCACCAAGGGCAAACTACCTGCCCTCCAGGACACCTACAGCACCTGATGTGACAGGAATGTCAAAAAGATCATCAAGGACAACAACCCCCCGAGCCACTGCTTGTTCACCCCGCTATCATCCAGAAGGCGAAGTCAGTACAGGTGCATCAAAGCTGGGGCAGAGAGACTGAAAAACAGCTTCTCTCTCAAGGCCATCAGACTGTTAAACATCCATCACTAGCACATTAGATGCTGCCTTATATACATAGACTAGAAATCACTGGCCTCTTTAATAATTGGAACACTAGTCACTTTAATAATGTTTACATATTTTGCATTACTCATCTCATGTGTACACACGGTATTCTATCCTATTCTACTGGTTCTTAGTATCTGCCGCTCTGACAATGCTCGTCCAAATATTTATATATTCTTAATTCCATTCCTTTACTTTAGATTGTGTATATTGATATATATTACTTGTTAGATATTACTGCACTGTTGGAGCTAGAAACACAAGCATTTAGCTACACCTGCAACAACATCTTCTAAACTCCTGTATGTGACATTTGATTGATTCTATTCCAAAATGACACACTACATTATTTACCATTAATTTATACTGGGCACAAAATAATCCATTTCAAATCCAAATCCAAATGCTGGAGTACAGAGCCAAAACAACAAAACATGTATCAATGTCCCAATACTTTTGGAGCTCACTGTGTCACGGGCGTCTGCAGAAGTGGACCAAAGTGCAGCGTAGTGAGCGTACCTATTCCTTTTATTTAGAGAAATGCAGCCAACAAAACAAGGACTCCACCGTGCCGCTTAACTTCGGCTATAATGCCTCTAACAAAGTCAACTACCCACACTGAAAATAGGGGAAAAAAAAGGGCTACCTAAGTATGGCCCCCAATCAGAGACAACGTTAGACAGCTGTCCCTGATTGAGAACCATACCCGGCCAAAACATAGAAATAAAGAAACATAGAAAACAAAACATAGAATGCCCACCCCACATCACAAATCAAATCAAATCAAATGTATTTATATAGCCCTTCGTACATCAACTGATATCTCAAAGTGCTGTACAGAAACCCAGCCTAAAACCCCAAACAGCAAGCAATGCAGGTGTAGAAGCACGGTGGCTAGGAAAAACTCCCTAGAAAGGCCAAAACCTAGGAAGAAACCTAGAGAGGAACCAGGCTATGTGGGGTGGCCAGTCCTCTTCTGGCTGTGCCGGGTGGAGATTATAACAGAACATGGCCAAGATGTTCAAATGTTCATAAATGACCAGCATGGTCAAATAATAATAAGGCAGAACAGTTGAAACTGAAGCAGCAGCACGGTCAGGTGGACTGGGGACAGCAAGGAGTCATCATGTCAGGTAGTCCTGGGGCATGGTCCTAGGGCTCAGGTTCTCCGAGAGACAGAAAGAAAGAGAGAAAGAGAATTCGAGAACGCACACTTAGATTCACACAGGACACCGAATAGGACAGGAGAAGTACTCCAGATATAACAAACTGACCCAGCCCCCCGACACATAAACTACTGCAGCATAAATACTGGAGGCTGAGACAGGAGGGGTCAGGAGACACTGTGGCCCCATCCGAGGACACCCCCGGACAGGGCCAAACAGGAAGGATATAACCCCACCCACTTTGCCAAAGCACAGCCCCCACACCACTAGAGGGATATCTTCAACCACCAACTTACCATCCTGAGACAAGGCTGAGTATAGCCCACAAAGACCTCCGCCACGGCACAACCCAAGGGGGGGAGCGCCAACCCAGACAGGATGACCACATCAGTGAATCAACCCACTCAGGTGACGCACCCCTTCCGGGGACGGCATGAGAGAGCCCCAGTAAGCCAGTGACTCAGCCCCTGTAATAGGGTTAGAGGCAGAGAATCCCAGTGGAAAGAGGGGAACCGGCCAGGCAGAGACAGCAAGGTCGGTTCGTTGCTCCAGAGCCTTTCCGTTCACCTTCCCACTTCTGGGCCAGACTACACTCAATCATATGACCCACTGAAGAGATGAGTCTTCAGTAAAGACTTAAAGGTTGAGACCAAGTTTGCGTCTCTGACATGGGTAGGCAGACCGTTCCATAAAAATGGAGCTCTATAGGAGAAAGCCCTCTCTCCAGCTGTTTGCTTAGAAATTCTAGGGACAATTAGGAGGCCTGCGTCTTGTGACCATAGCGTACGTGTAGGTATGTACGGCAGGACCAAATTAGAGAGTTAGGTAGGAGCAAGCCCATATAAAGCTTTGTAGGTTAGCAGTAAAACCTTGAAATCAGCCCTTTCTTTGACAGGACGCCAGTGTAGGGAGGCTAGCACTGGAGTAATATGATCAAATTTTTGGTTCTAGTCAGGATTCTCGCAGCCGTATTTAGCACTAACTGAAGTTTATTTCGTGCTTTATCCGGGTAGTCGAAAAGTAGAGAATTGCAGTAGTCTAACCTAGAAGTGACAAAAGCATGGATTAATTTTTCTGCATCATTTTTGGACAGAAAGTTTCTGATTTTTGCAATGTTACGTAGATGGAAAAAAGCTGTCCTTGAAATGGTCTTGATATGTTCTTCAAAAGAGAGATCAGGGTCCAGAGTAACGCCGAGGTCCTTCACAGTTTTATTTGAGACGACTGTACAACCATTAAGATTAATTGTCAGATTCAACAGAAGATCTCTTTGTTTCTTGGGACCTAGAACAAGCATCTCTGTTTTGTCCGAGTTTAAAAGTAGAAAGTTTGCAGCCATCCACTTCCTTATGTCTGAAACACATGCTTCTAGCAAGGGCAATTTTGGGGCTTCACCATGTTTCATTGAAATGTACAGCTGTGTGTCATCCGCATAGCAGTTAAAGTTAACATTATGTTTTCGAATAACATCCCCAAGAGGTAAAATATATAGTGAAAACAATAGTGGTCCTAAAACGGAACCTTGAGGAACACCAAAATTTACAGTTGATTTGTCAGAGGACAAACCATTCACAGAGACAAACTGATATCTTTCCGACAGATAAGATCTAAACCAGGCCAGAACTTGTCCGTGTAGACCAATTTGGGTTTCCAATCTCTCCAAAAGAATGTGGTGATCGATGGTATCAAAAGCAGCACTAAGGTCTAGGAGCACGAGGACAGATGCAGAGCCTCTTTCCGATGCCATTAAAATGTCATTTACCACCTTCACAAGTGCCGTCTCAGTGCTATGATGGGGTCTAAAACCAGACTGAAGCATTTCGTATACTTTGTTTGTCTTCAGGAAGGCAGTGAGTTGCTGCGCAACAGCCTTTTCTAAAAATGTTGAGAGGAATGGAAGATTCGATATAGGCCGATCGTTTTTTATATTTTCTTGGTCAAGGTTTGGCTTTTTCAAGAGAGGCTTTATTACTGCCACTTTTAGTGAGTTTCGTACACATCCGGTGGATAGAGAGCCGTTTATTATGTTCAACATAGGAGGGCCAAGCACAGGAAGCAGCTCTTTCAGTAGTTTAGTTGGAATAGGGTCCAGTATGCAGCTTGAAGGTTTAGAGGCCATGATTATTTTCATCATTGTGTCAAGAGATATAGTACTAAAACACTTGAGCGTCTATCACACCCTGACCAAACATAATAGTGAAATAAAACGGCTCTCTAAGGTCAGGGCATGACACACTCTATGTTAACATGGGCTATTTTCAGCCCTTTCATGGGTAGCTTATCAGATAGGCATAAAGTGATGAAAAATACAATACAAATAATTGTAGCTAATAGTCAGTCAACCAGGCTCTTGTGAGTGTCAGTTGGTGTATGAGTGTGTATATGTGATGTTGGACTGAAGCTACTGCCCCTGAAGCTCTCTTACGCATCCCAGGCTCTCTCTCCTTCTCTCTCTCTCTCTCTCTCTCTCCCCTTCTCTCTCTCTCCTTCTCTCTCTCTCTCTCTCCTCTCTCTCTCTCTCTCTCTCTCTCTCTCTCTCTCTCTCTCTCTCTCTCTCTCCCCTTCTCTCTCTCTCCTTCTCTCTCTCTCTCCTCTCTCTCTGTCTCTCTCTCTCTCTCTCCCCTTCTCTCTCTCTCCTTCTCTCACTCTCTCCTCTCTCTCTCTCTCTCTCTCTCTCTCCTTCTCTCTCTCTCTCCTTCTCTCTCCTTCTCTCTCCTTTTCTCTCTCTCTCTCTCCCCTTCTCTCTCTCCTCTCTCTCTCTCTCTCCCCTTCTCCCTCTCCCCTTCTCTCTCTCTCTGCTCTCTCTTCTTCTCTGTTTAGAAGTCATCATGCTCTTTTCTTCCTCTGAGTGAAGATGGATGGAATAGCTTTTAACCAGCTCAGAGTGATGAAATACATTCTGTATACAGAAGAACATTTTATTACTCCATCAGTCAGACCAGGTGTGCATCCCAAATGGCACCCTATTAATTGTAGGGAATAGGGTGTAGCACTACTGTTGACCAGAGCCTATAGGGAATAGTGTGTCAATTGGGAGGCAAAGCCTTTTCCGCTCATCTCTGTTCTACACAGACACTAATGTAAGTTCCCCCTTAGTGTTTAGAATGTCCTTAATGTTTATCATTTGGATCATGTTTATATAATGTTTGTAATGACCACAAAGAGCAGGTGAATCTCTATTACCGTCAGCCAGCTTGGTTTCAACTAACACTGGGTGAAGGCATTAAAAACATGGCTTACTCAGTTAATTCAACTGGACTACATTATATGTGGTATGAGTCAGTTCAACTGGACTACATTATATGTGGTATGAGTCAGTTCAACTGGACTACATTATATGTGGTATGAGTCAGTTCAACTGGACTACATTATATGTGGTATGAGTCAGTTCAACTGGACTACATTATATGTGGTATGAGTCAGTTCAACTGGACTACATTATATGTGGTATGAGTCAGTTCAACTGGACTACATTATATACAGTATGGGTATCAGTTAATTCAACTGGACTACATTATTAATGGGCATCAGTTAGTTCAACTGGACTACATTATATGTGGTATGAGTCAGTTCAACTGGACTACATTATATGTGGTATGAGTCAGTTCAACTGGACTACATTATTAATGGGCATCAGTTAGTTCAACTGGACTACATTATATGTGGTATGAGTCAGTTCAACTGGACTACATTATATGTGGTATGAGTCAGTTCAACTGGACTACATTATATGTGGTATGAGTCAGTTCAACTGGACTACATTATTAATGGGCATCAGTTAGTTCAACTGGACTACATTATATGTGGTATCAGTTAATTCAACTGGACTACATTATATGTGGTATGAGTCAGTTCAACTGGACTACATTATATGTGGTATGAGTCAGTTCAACTGGACTACATTATATGTGGTATCAGTTAATTCAACTGGACTACATTATATGTGGTATCAGTTAATTCAACTGGACTACATTATTAATGGGCATCAGTTAGTTCAACTGGACTACATTATATGTGGTATGAGTCAGTTCAACTGGACTACATTATATGTGGTATCAGTTAATTCAACTGGACTACATTATTAATGGGCATCAGTTAGTTCAACTGGACTACATTATATGTGGTATGAGTCAGTTCAACTGGACTACATTATATGTGGTATCAGTTAATTCAACTGGACTACATTATTAATGGGCATCAGTTAGTTCAACTGGACTACATTATATGTGGTTTGAGTCAGTTCAACTGGACTACATTATATGTGGTATCAGTTAATTCAACTGGACTACATTATTAATGGGCATCAGTTAGTTCAACTGGACTACATTATATGTGGTATGAGTCAGTTCAACTGGACTACATTATATGTGGTATCAGTTAATTCAACTGGACTACATTATTAATGGGCATCAGTTAGTTCAACTGGACTACATTATTAATGGGCATCAGTTAGTTCAACTGGACTACATTATCTGTGGTATCAGTCAGTTCAACTGGACTACATTATATGTGGTATGAGTCAGTTCAACTGGACTACATTATTAATGGGCATCAGTTAGTTCAACTGGACTACATTATCTGTGGTATCAGTCAGTTCAACTGGACTACATTATATGTGGTCATTGTGTCAGCCCAGGGGAGTCAGAGGTGAAACAAAATAAAATAAGACAGCAGGAGACCGTTTTATGGTGCTCAAAGAAGTTGTTCTATAAGGTTGGGGGGAATGGGGTGGGGAGAAATACACCTGAAAGGCCTCTCAGGGTGGGTCAACCTGTGTCCGGTGTGGCAGCTCCTTGGACCACCTGTGTTAATGCACAAAAGTGAGAGAGAGAGCGATGAGTCCGTGGTTTCAATCTTTATTCTCAACTTGCGCACGGTGGAGTGCTGCCCGGGAATGGGTCCCCTTCCTTTGGGGCAAAGAACAGGAAGAGAGAGAGACAGGTGAGTCAAACATTGCCTAGTATCTTCTTTGGCGTCAGATCGAGGTGCTTATCATACTCACTCTGGTTCTTCCAATGTCTAGGCATTCCCTCTGCCTGTCTGCCCAACCGCCCGCGTGGTCTAGGCATTCCCTCTGCCTGTCTGCCCAACCGCCCGCGTGGTCTAGGCATTCCCTCTGCCTGTCTGCCCAACTGCCTGCGTGGTCCAGGCATTCCCTCTGCCCAACTGCCCGCGTGGTCTAGGCATTCCCTCTGCCTGTCTGCCCAACCGCCCACATGGTATCATCACAAAATGTATATACTGATGATATTGGGCTTCCTATCAAGCACTGTGAGAGCCTGTTTTTGACAGACTGAATAGGTTTTAATGTAGTACAGCAAGCTTGGGCAGAACTAGTCATGCAGTATGTTAAGTGGGGGAGTATCATAGATTTGAAGTACAGTTTTGCTACCTCTGTAGTCAAACAATTTAGTCACTGTTACATCCTCAGAAAGCTCTTGAGCTCTTGAGTTGGGAAAATCTTGTGCAAATCACAGACGCATGTCTTGTATTCAAGATCCTAAATGGCCTGGCTCCCCCTCCACTCAGTATTTCTGTGAAACAGAAAACCCAAACAAATGGCAGCAGATCCACAAGGTCTGCCATGAGAGGTGACTGTATAGTTCCCTTAAGGAAAAGCACCTTTAGTAAATCCGTTTTCTCTGTGAGAGCTTCCCATGTCTGGAATACACTGCCATCAGACACACATAACTGCACCACATATCACACTTTCACAAAAAACATGAAGACATGGCTAAAGGTCAATCTCTCTCGTAGTCTCTGGGATGGTCTCTCTCGTAGCCTCTGGGACCGTCTCTCTCGTAGTCTCTGGGGTGGTCTCTCTTGTTGCCTCTGGGATGGTCTCTCTCGTAGCCTCTGGGACGGTCTCTCTCGTAGCCTCTGGGACGGTCTCTCTCGTAGCCTCTGGGATGGTCTCACTCTCGTAGTCTCTGGGATGGTCTCTCTCGTAGCCTCTGGGATGGTCTCTCTTTTAGTCTCTGGGATGGTCTCTCTTTTAGTCACTGGGACGGTCTCTCTCGTAGTCTCTGGGATGGTCTCTCTCGTAGCCTCTGGGATGGTCTCTCTCGTAGTCTCTGGGATGCGGTACGGGCCTTAATCTCACCTTTTTTCCAGGTTCTGTGACAATGTCACGCTGGGCCACTGTGGTTCAACCTGGTATCTCTGAGAAGACATCCGGGTGATGTCTGATCAGCTCCTGGAGATCCTGTCGATAGTTGGGACCAAGCTGTAAAGTACTCTACTGTACTCTACATTTCTACACTCTACTGTACTCTACTACATCCTGCTACACCATCATGTACTCTACTACAATCTGCAAAAATCAACTACACTCAAATGTATACACTAATGTACTCTACAACACTCAAATAGACTATACTGTACTCTACTACACTCTACAGTGCTCTACTACACTCAACTATACTCTGCTGTACCAAACTATACTACACTTGACTGTACTCTACAACACTATATTACACTCTACTGTACTCTACTACACTCTACAACACTCTACTGTGCTCTACTGTGCTCACCTACATTACTGTACTCTACTGCAAACTACTATTCTCTACTGTGCTTTACTACACTCTAATGTAGTCTACTACACTCTACTGTACTCTACTGTGCTCAACTACACTCTACTGTACTCGACAACGCTACTACACTCTACTGTGCTCAACTACATTACTGTACTCTGCTGCACTTTACTATACTCTACTGTACTATACTACACTCTACTGTAGTCTACTACATTCTACTGTACTATACTACACTCTACTGTAGTCTACTACACTCTACAGTGCTCAACTACATTACTGTACTCTGCTGCACTTTACTACAATCTACTGTAGTCTACTACACTCTACTGTACTCTACTACACTCTACTGTAGTCTACTACACTCTACGGTACTATGCTACACTCTACTGTACACTACTGCACACTACTGTACTCTACTGTGCTCAACTACATTACTGTACTCTACTACACTCTACTGTACTCTATACACTCTATTACACTCTAATGTACTGTACTACACTATACTGTACTCTACCATACTCTACTACCCTCTACTACTCTCTGCTGTACTCTACTACACTATATTGTAGTCTACTACACTGTACTGTACTACACTGTACTCTACTGTACACTACATTTCTACACTGTACTGTACTCTACCAAACTGCTACACTCTGCTACAATCTACTATACTGTAACACACTATACTATACTCTGATGTGCCCTAAAACACTCGACTGCACCATACTGTACTCTACTACACTCTACTATACTCTACTGTGCTCAACTTCATTACTGTACTGCTTTACTCTACTGTACTCTACTACACTCTACTGTACTCTACAACACTACTGTGCTCAACTACATCACTGTATTCTACTACACTCTACTGCACTCTACTGTACTATACTATACTCTACTGTATTCTACTACACTGCTACACTCTACTGTACTCTGCTGTACCACACTATACTATACTCTACAACACTCAAATACACTCTACTATACTCTAATACGCTATACTGTACTCTACTACACTATACTGTACTTTAATGTTCTCAACTGCATTACTGCACTACTTTAATCTACTGTACTCGACTACACTCTACTGTACTCTACAACACTCTACTGTGCTCAACTACATTACTGTACTCTACTGCACTTTACTACACTCTACTGTACTCTACTACACTATATTGTAGTCTACTACACTGTACTCTACTGTACACTAAATTTCTACACTGCACTGTACTCTACCAAACTGCTACAATCTACTACACTCTACTGTACTCTACTACACTGCTATACTCTACAGTACCACACTGTACTATACTCTACTGTGCCCTACAACACTTGACTACACCATACTGTACTCTACTACACTCTACTATACTCTGCTGAGCTCAACTTCATTACTGTACTACTTTGTTCTACTGTACTCTACTACACTCTACTGTGCTCAACTACATCACTGTATTCTACTACACTCTACTGTACTCTACTGTACTATACTACACTCTACTGTTTTTTATACTACATCGCTACCCTCACTCTACTACACTCTACTATACTCTGCTGTACCACACTACACTATACTCTACTGTGCTCTACATCACTCAAATACACTCTACTGTACTCTAATATGCAATACTGTACTCTACTCTACTACACTATACTGTACTTTAATGTGCTCAACTGCATTACTGCACTACTTTACTCTACTGTACTCGACTACACTCTACTGACCTCTACTGTGCTCTGCTGTGCTCTACTGTGCTCAACTACATTACTGTACTCTACTGCACTTTACTACACTCTACTGTACTCTACTACACTATATTGTAGTCTACTACACTGTACTACACTGTACACTACATTTCTACACTGTACTCTACTCTACCAAACTGCTACACTCTGCTACAATCCACTACACTCTACTATACTCTACTACACTCTACTGTACTCCACAGCACTCTACTGTGCTCAACGTATTCACTGTACTCTACTACACTCGACGCTACTCTACTACACTCTACTGTACTCTACTACACCACACTACACTCCAATGTACTCTACCACATTACTACACTCTACTGTACTCTACTAAACTCCACTGTGCTCAACTACATTACTGTACTCTACTACACTACTGCACCGCACTATACTATACTCCACTGTACTCTACAACACTCAAATATGCTCTATTGTACTCTGCTGTACTCTACAGCGCTATACTATACTGTACTCCACAACACTCACCTACACTCTACTATACTCTGCTGTACTGTACCACAACACCATACTCTCCTGTACTCTGCAACACTCAACTATATTATACTGTACTCTACTGTGCTCAACTACATGACTGTACTCTACTACACTTAACTGTACTCTACCATACTCTACTACCCTCTACTACACTCTACTGTACTCTACTACACTATATTGCAGTCTACTACACTGTACTGTACTACACCAAACTGTACTGTACACTACATTTATACACTGTACTGTACTCTACCAAACTGCTACACTCTGCTACAATCTACTACACTCTACTGTACTCTACTACACTCTACTGTACTCTACCACACTCTACTGTACTCTACTACACTCGACGGTACTCTACAACACTCTACTACACTCAACGGTGTTCTACTACACCCTACTGCACTCTACTACACTCTACTGTACTCTACTACACTCTACTGTACTCTACTGTGCTCAACTACATTACTGTACTCTACTACACTTAACTGTACTCTACCATACTCTACTACCCTCTACTACACTCTACTGTACTCTACAAAAAGACCCCAGCTGGGCCCCGAAGTGCGAGGGCCAGGAGGTATGCGGTCAACAATGCTTGACTCAGGGAGGAGGATGCCCCTGCCATGCATAGTCCCATGGGATGTTGGCTATCATCAACAAGGCAACTCCTATGACTAATTGGGAATGGGACGCAAGCGTAGGATTGATCACCCTGTCGCTGGCCGCCTTTGGGGAGGGTGTATAGTGTGAAAGGCCGAAACACCCTAGGAACCAAAGGTACACTACTGACGATGCGCTCCCCAAATTTCACTAGGCTCACTGTTCATTAACTCTTGGAAGTGCTTGCACAAAGGATAGTAACATCTCATCCTGTGTTCTTGGAATCTGAATATCTGGACTTGTCCAGTGACTGCTGAGAAAGATCAGCTGACAACAGGGGAAAGTCCTTGTGGCGGCACGGAGAGACGGCTGACAGGAGGGAATAGACCCCACTGGGACAGTCATGGGGTAGCTTCCCATTTCTGTAGTTTCCCATGCTTCGCAGTATGTTGGAAACACCCACTTCAGCTACAGAAAGTCAACATACGAGAATACCCCTAGAGTCTGCGAGAGCGGGGGCGGAAGATGACTCATCGGCTGACAACATGGTAACGACTGGACCGGAAACGACTACGAGTAATGAGAGCACAGCACAAGAGAACACCACAGCAACTGTCACAAGTTCTGCTGCAACAGCGGGCCACAAACAGATGCAGGTATGTGTCTGTGGTTGGAGGAAAGTTACATCACACCATGGGTTGAGGATCCACCAGGGGAAGAAGGGGTGTTTGGGTAAAGAGAGACAGAGGCCTCGCATTGATTACTTTCTGCGAAAGCGATCAAATCAGTCGAATGAAGCACAGCAACTGGACGCAAACCATAGTTTGCAGTGCATCAGTACCACTGTCATGGAGGACGTAAACTCAAGCACCGAAGTAACAACTGAGGTGGAACCAATAACAGGAGTGGAACTCACCGAGCCTCCCAGACCTGCAGTCGAGAGGAGACTACCAGGGCACAGGCCGTATGTGAAGTGGCCTGGCGCCAGTGACAAGAAGTTGTGGGAAACAGTGAATACTGACCTTACCTTGACCCTCGAGAAACTTCGAGGCACAGTGGAGAAGAAGTTGGAGAGGATGGGGGACATTATCTATGAGTACGGGACAGAAAGATTTGGAGTGGAAGAGGCAAAAGGCGGGAGAAAGGTTCCAACCCCACCAGTTTCCAGGAGGCAACAAGAAATCAAGCGCCTCGTTCAAGAAAGGCGACAGCTTAAGAAACAGTGGAAGAAGGCCTCGGAAGTGGAAAAGGAGGGCATAGAGGCACTTCAGGCTGATATCAAAACCCGGTTGGCATCCCTCCGCAGAGCAGAGAACCTACGGAAACGCAGAAGGAAGAAAGAACAAACTAGAACTCGATTCTATAAAGATCCCTTCAAGTTCCTTAAAAGTCTCTTCACGAAGGAAAAAAGTGGAGCTCTAAAAACAACAAAGAAAGACCTAGAGGAGCACCTGAGAACAACAAACTTTGACTCAAAGCGACATGAACATCTGGCCATCCCATCAGATATCCCACCCATTGAACCCCCGGAACATCATATTGAGACCAGCCCTCCAACATGGAAAGAGGTGGAAAACACAGTTCGAAGGGCAAGAACAGCATTAGCCCCGGGGCCAAATGGAGTCCCGTACAAAGTGTATAAGAACGCACCAGACGTCCTGAGGTTCCTCTGGAGGCTTATGAGAACAGCTTGGAAAAATAAGATAATACCCAAAGTGTGGCGTAGGGCAGGTGGGGTCCTGACCCCTAAGGAGAAGGGTGCAGTGAACATCAGCCAATTCCGCCCAATCTCCTTACTGAATGTCGAGGGTAAAATCTTCGTTAGGGTCATTGCCCAGAGGATGGCCGAGTACCTGCAAAGGAATGCGTACGTCGATACATCTGTACAGAAGGCAGGAATATCAGGGTTCTCTGGCTGCTTGGAACATTCCAGCATGATCTGGCACCAGATCCAAATGGCCAAGGTGGAGAAAAGGGACCTCCATGTAGTCTTTCTCGACCTCGCCAATGCATTTGGCTCTGTGCCCAATGAACTCCTGTGGTCTGCCTTCAGATTTTTCCATATACCGGACACCATCACAACCCTGGTGAAGTCGTACTTCCAGGATCTGCAGTTCTGCTTCACCACCTCAGAGTTCACCACCTCATGGCAGTGCCTGAATGTAGGTATAATGGCGGGATGTTGCCATTTCTCCATTGGCATTCATAATGGCAATGGAGGTTATCATCAGATCCCCAAATTGGTTGCTGGTGGACAGCGAGTCGACTCTGGTTTCCGACTCCCTCCACTCAGAGCCTACATGGACGACATTACAACATTGACCACCACTGTCCCATGCACCAGGAGACTGCTCAGAAAACTTGAGGAGAACATCAGCTGGGCCCGTATGAAGATTAAACCATCCAAGTCACGCAGCATCTCGATTGTGAAGGGAGTACTCTCTGACCTGAAATTCTTCATCGGAGATGACCAAATCCCAACAGTGTCTGAGCAGCCGGTAAAAAGCCTTGGAAGGTGGTATGATGCAAGCCTGAAGGACAAAGACCAGGTGCAACAGCTGCGCAAATACATCAGTAGTAGCCTACAGTTCATCGACAACACCCAGCTACCTGGAAAGTTAAAGGCCTGGTGTCTGCAGTTTGGTCTCCTACCCCGGGTGTTGTGGCCCTTAGCAGTGTATGAGGTTCCAATCTCAACAGTGGAGAAGATGGAAAGAGGAGTCACAGGCTACTTAAAGAAGTGGCTCGGAGTTCCACGATGCCTTACCACCATAGGCCTCTATGGAGATGGTGTCCTCAAGCTGCCCCTCACCAGTCTAACAGAGGAATTCAAGTGTTCAAAAACCAGGCTCCAGATGACACTGAATGAATCTCGAGACCCAGTGGTGAGCAACAACGCGCCGACCTTGGCAACTGGGTGCAAATGGAGGCCAGGAAAAGCAGTCCAGGAGGCAACAGCAGACCTCAGACATGCTGACATTGTGGGTCATGTTCAGCAAGGGAGAGGAGGCCTTGGGCTAACTAACCGTGCTGCTTGGAGTAAGGCCACTGCACCAGAGTGGCGGAAGATGGTAGTGCAGGAAGTACGCCATCAGGAGGAGGCTGCAAGGTGGGCCAAGGCAGTCTCTCTTTCCAAACAGGGACAGTGGACTCGATGGGATAGTGTGGAGAAGAGGAAGATCAGCTGGAAGGATCTGTGGGCCATGGAAGCGAGGCGGTTGAGCTTCTCCATCAGAGCAACATATGATGTCCTTCCAACTCCAGTTAATCTTCACCAATGGTATGGTGAAGATCCGGACTGTGCCCTCTGTTCCATGCCAGCCAACCTCAGGCACATTCTCACAGGGTGTAAAACAAGCCTCACCCAAGGACGCTACACTTGGCGTCACAACCAAGTCCTTAAAAACCTTGCGTCCGCCCTGGAGGACAAGCGAGCTGCCACCAACTCCCTACCACCCCCAGCAGCATCACACCCCTTACGGACAAACTTTGTCCGCGAAGGGGCTAAACCACCGAAGCGCGGCTCGACACCATTAGAGCGAGACCAGCTGCGCTTGGCCCGCGACTGGAAAATGCTAGCTGACATTGGCCGGAAACTTGTGTTTCCTCCAGAGATCGCAACCACCACCCTAAGACCTGACATGGTGCTCTGGTCCCGTTCGCTCAAGAAGGTCTTCATCATTGAGCTCACAGTACCCTGGGAGGACTCAGTAGATGAGGCTTATGAGCGAAAGCATCTGCGCTATGCCGATCTAGCTGCCGAAGCACGGCATCTTTGGCTGGAACACAGAAGTCCGACCAGTGGAGGTGGGCTGCAGAGGTTTTGTGGCAACATCTACAACCAGACTTCTTAGAGACCTTGGAATTAAGGGCCAGAGCCAGCGTTCGGCAATCAAAGCTGTATCGGAGGCGGCAGAAGGCAGCAGTCAGTGGCTCTGGATGAAGAGGAAAGACCCCAGCTGGGCCCCGAAGTGAGAGGGCCAGGAGGTATGCGGTCAACAATGCTTGACTCAGGGAGGAGGATGCCCCTGCCATGCATAGTGGCTATGTTGGCTATCATCAACAAGGCAACTCCTATGACTAATTGGTAATGGGACGCAAGCGTAGGATTGATCACCCTGTCGCTGGCCGCCTTTGGGGAGGGTGTATAGTGTGAAAGGCCGAAACACCCTAGGAACCAAAGGTACACTACTGACGATGCGCTCCCCAAATTTCACCAGGCTCACTGTTCACTAACTCTTGGAAGTGCTTGCACAAAGGATAGTAACATCTCATCCTGTGTTCTTGGAATCACTATATTGCAGTCTACTACACTGTACTGTACTACACTAAACTGTACTGTACACTACATTTATACACTACACTGCTACACTCTGCTACAATCTATTACACTCTACTGTACTCTACTACACTCTACTGTGTTCTACTACACTCTAATGTGCTCTACTACACTCTACTATACTCTACTGTACTGTGCCACACTGCACTATACTCTACTTTACCCTACAACACTCGACTACACCATACTGTTCTCTACTACACTATACTACACACTACTGTACTCAACTACATCACTGTACTCTACTGTACCACACGATACTATACTCAACTGTACTCCACAACACACAACTACTCTACTGTACTCTGCTGTACTGTATCACACCATACTATACTCTACTAAACAACACTCAACTACATTATACTGTACTCTACTGTGCTCAACTACATTACTGTACTATTTTACTCGACTGTACTCTACTGCACTCTACTGCACTCTACTACACTCGACTGTGCTCTACTACACTCGACTGCACTCTACTGCACTCGACTGCACTCTACTACACTATACTGTACTCTACTGTGCTCAACTACATTACTGTACTCTACTACACTATACTGTGCTCTAACGTACTCTACTACCCTCTACTACACTCTACTGTACTCTACTACACTCTACAGTACTCCACTCCACTCTACTGTACTCTACTACACTCTACTGTACTCTACTACACTCGACGGTGCCCTACTACACTCTGCTGTACTCTAAAATACTGTACAACACTCTACTGTGCTCTATTGTGCTCAACTCCGTTACTCAACTACACTCAACTACACTCTACTGTACTATACTATACACTACTGTACTCTGCAACACTCAACTACATTATACTGTACTCTACTGTGCTCGACTATATCACTACTATTTTACACTACAGTACTCGACTACACTCTACTGTACTCTACAACACTCTACTACACTCTACTGTACTCTACAACACTCTACTACACTCAACTACGTTAATGTACTCTACTGCACTCTACTGCACTCTACTGTGCTCTACTGTGCTCTACTACACTCTACTGTGCTCTACTGCGCTCTACTGTGCTCTACTACATTACTGTACTATACTGTAATCTACTACACCCTACTCCACTACACTCTACTGTACTATACTAGTTTCTACCGTACTCTAGTAAACTCTACTGTACTCTACTACACTATACTACTCTCTACTGTACTCTAGTAAACTCGACTGTACTCTACTACACTCTACTGTACTCAAATACGTTACTGTACTCTACTGTACTCTACTACACTCTACTGTACTCTACTACACTCCTCTACTACACTATACTACACTCTACTATACTCTACTAAACTCTGTTGTACTCTACTACACTTTAGTGTACTCTACTGTGCTCTACTACGTTACTGTACTCTACTACACATTAGTGTAATCTATTGCACTGTACTACACTCTACTGTACTCTACTACACTCTACTACACTATACTCTACTAAACTCTACTACACTCTGTTGTACTCTACTACACTTTAGTGTACTCTACTGTGCTCTACTACGTTACTGTACTCTACTACACATTACTGTACTCTATTGCACTGTACTACACTCTACTGTACTCTACTAAACTCTACTGCAATGTACTGTACTCTACTAAACTCTTCTGCACTGTAGTACACTCTACTGCACTCTACTGTTTATTATTTTATTATTATTATTTTTATATCACCTTTATTTAACCAGGTTGGCCAGTTGAGAACAAGTTCTCATTTACAACTGCGACCTGGCCAAGATAAAGCAAAGCAGTGTGGCACAAACAACAACACAGAGTTACACATGGAATAAACAAACATACAGTCAATAATACAATAGAAAAAGTATATTTACAGTGTGTGGAAATGTAAGTTACGGGAGGTAAAGGCTATAAATAGGCCGTAGTTGTTACGCCCTGGTCTTAGTATTTTGTGTTTTCTTTATTAATTTGGTCAGGCCAGGGTGTGACATGGGTTTTGTGTGTGTGGTGTGTTTTGTCTTGGGGTTTTTGTTAGGTATTGGGTTTGTATTACAGTAGGGGTTTCTAGCATAGTCTATGGCTGTCTTGAGTGGTTCTCAATCAGAGGCAGGTGTTTATCGTTGTCTCTGATTGGGAACCATATTTAGGCAGCCATATTCTTTGAGTGTTTCGTGGGTGATTGTTCCTGTCTCTGTGTTTGCACCAGATAGGACTGTTTTAGGTTTTCTCACGTTTGTTGTTTTTGTTAGTTATTTCATGTGTAGTGTCTATAAATTAAAGAACATGAATAACCACCACGCTGCTTTTTGGTCCGCCTCTACTTCACCACAAGAGAACCGTTACAGTAGTGGAGAAATAATTACAATTTAGCAATTAAACACTGGAATTGTAGATGTGCAGAAGATGAATGTGCAAGTAGAGATACTGGGGTGCAAAGGAGCAAAACAATCATAATATGGGGATGAGGTAGATGAGTGGGCTATTTACAGATGGGCTGTGTACAGGTACAATGATTGGTTAGCTGCTCAGATAGCTGATGTTTAAAGTTAGTGAGTGAGATATGTCTCCAACTTCAGTGATTTTTGCAATTCGTTCCAGTCATTGGCAGCAGAGAACTGGAAGGAAAGGCGGCCAAAGGAGGAATTGGCTTTGGGGATTACCAGTGAAATATATCTGCTGGAGCGAGTGCTATGTTGATTTTACCTTCTGTTCACCTAATACGTTTTTTGCCCGATTGGTTAGAGACTGTAAGTAAGCATTTCACTGTAAGGTCTGCAACAATTGTATTCCGCGCACGTGGATTGGAGACGCACGTCCAATCCAACGTGCGTTAGGGTTAGGGTTAGTGCACGTTTGATTGGAGATGCTTAATGTGAGTCTGGAAGGAGAGTTTACAGTCTAACCAGACACCTAGGTATTTATAATTGCCCACATATTCTAAGTCAGAACCGCCCAGAGTAGTGATGCTAGACGGGCAGGCAGGTGCGGGCAGCAATCAGTTGAATAACATGCATTTAGTTTTACTTGCATTTAAGAGCAGTTGGAGGCCACGGAATGAGTGTTGTATGGCATTGAAGCTCGTCTGGAGGTTTGTTACCACAGTGTCCAAAGAAGGGCCAGACGTATACAGAATGGTGTTGTCTGCGTAGAGGTGGATCAGAGAATCACTAGCAGCAAGAGCGACATCATTGATGTATACAGAGAAAAGAGTAATCCCAAGAATTTAATCCTGTGGTAACCCCATAGAGACTGCCAGAGGTCTGGACAACAGGCCCTCCGATTTGACACACTGAACTCTATCTGAGAAGTAGTTGCCTGAGGTGCGCCCATGACCAGCTCAGTGGGTGGGATTTGAAATGGTTGGTGATCTGTTTGTTAACTTGGCTTTCGAAGACCTTAGAAAGGCAGATATAGATATAGGTCTGTAACAGTTTGGGTCTAGAGTGTCTCCCCCTTGGAAGAGGGGGATGACCGTGGCAGCTTTCCAATCTTTGGGGATCTCAGACGATACGAAATAGAGGTTGAACAGGCTAGTAATAGGGCTTGTAACAATTGCAGCGGATCATTTTAGAAAGAGAGGGTCCAGATTGTCTAGCCCAGCTGACAGTACGCTACACTTCTACACTCTACTGTGCTCTACTACACTCTACTGTACTCTACTACACTGTACTGTACTCTACTACACTCTACTGTACTCTACTACACTCTACTGTATAGTACTGTACTCTACTACACTCCACAACACTCTGCTACACTCTGCTGTACTCTACTACACTCTTTGACACTACTACACTTGACTGTAGTACACTCTACTGTACTCTACACTTCTGCACTTTTACACTACTATACTCTACTGCACTTCATTGTACTTTATTACACTACTGTACTCTACTACACTATTGCACTCTACTACACACTACTGTAATCTACTACACTATTGTACACTACTACGCTCTACTGTACTCCACTACACTCTTTTGTACTCTGCTACACTCTACTGTACCATACTCTACACTTCTTTACTTCTACACTACTACACTGAACTCCTCTACACCATACTGTACTATACTATAGTGTACTGTATTACACTATACTGTACTCTACTACATTCTACTACACTCTACTGTCCTCTACTACACTATACTGTGCTCTACCACTCTATACTGTACTCTACTACACTATACTGTACTCTACTATACTGTACTACACTATACTGTACTCTACCTTGCTCTACTACATTCTACTACACTCTACTGTACTCTACTACACTATACTGTACTCTACCATGCTACACTGTACGCTACTAAACTATACTGTACTCTACTACACTATAATGTACTCTACTACACTACACTGTACTCTACTATACTGTACTCCACTGTAGTATACTAAACTCCACTACACTCTACTTTACTCCACTACACTCTACTGTACCCGAGGACATGCCACTACACTCTACTGTACTCTACTACACTCTACTGTCTCTACTACACTCCACTCTACTCTACTACACTACTGTACTCTACTACACTCTACTGTACTATACTACACTCTACTGTACTCTACTACACTACTGTACTCTAATGTACTCTAATAAACTCTACTGTATTTTAGTGCACTCCACTGTATACTACATTCTACTGTACTCTAATACACTCTACTGTATTCTACACCGGTGTGCCTGGCACCTGCTACCATACCCCGTTCAAAGTCACTTAAGTATTTTGTCTTGCCCATCCACCCTCTGAATGGCACACACACACAATCCATGTCTCAATTATCTCAAGGCTTAAAAGCCCCTTTTATCTCAATTTCCGCCTGAATGACGTGCCCAAAGTAAACTGCTTGTTACTCAGACCCTGAAGCCATGAGATGAATATAATTGGTATCATTGGAAAGAAAACCCTTTGAAGTTTGTAGAAATGTTACAAAAATGTAGGAGAATATAACACAATAGATATGGTAGGAAAAAATCCAAATAAATCAACCAGAATGATTTGAGAGAGACCATCCTCTTTATGGCAAGTATAAGGTCATACTGAAAATTATCTCCCTGGATGCAATTCCTATGGCTTCCACAGGGTGTCCGCAGGCTATGTTCAAGGTTTCAGGCTTGTAACTTCAAAAACGAATAAGAAATATCAGTTTCAGTACAGGGACACAGTCTTGGAAATTTGTGTTAGCGTGCGCGATGAAGACAGGACGCACCTGCTAAAATCGGTTTCCTATAAACATCTTAACTTCTTTCCGTAAGAAATATTATAGTTTGATTACATTTTAGGGTATCTGAGGAGTAGATAGAAATGCATTTTAACATGTTGAAACAAAGTTTAGGGATACATTTTCGGATTCCTTTTTCTGCATGTTGAACGATTGGATTACTCAAATCAATGGCGCCAACTAAACAGACTTTTTGGGATATGAATAAGGATTTTATCTAACAAAACGACACTACATGCTATAGCTAGGACCCTTTTGGATGACAAATCAGAGGAAGATTTTCAAAAAGTAAGTCAATATTTAATCCCTATTAGTGAATTTATGAAACCTGTGCCGGTGGAAAAATATTTTGACGTGGGGTGCCGTCCTCAAACAATCGCAGGGCATGTTTTCGCTGTAATGGCTACTGTAAATCAGACAGTGCAGTTAGATTAACAAGAGTTTAAGCTTTCAACCGATATAAAACACTTATATGTACCTAAATGTTTAATATCCATAATTTGTATGATTATTTATTTGAATTGCGCACCCTCCAGTTTCACCGGAAGCGGGATTCCTAGCCCAAACAGGTTCTTTAACCTGTCTCCTCCCCTTCATCTACACTGTTTGAAGTGGATTTACAAGTGACATCAATAAGGGATCATAGCATTCACCGGGTCAGTCTATGTCATGGGAAGAGCAGGTATCCATAATGTTTTGTCCACTCAGTGTTATACATATCATATCATAATGCACCACATGAGGTTGGTGGCACCTTAATTGGGGAGGATGGGCTCATTGTAATGTCTAGAGAGAAATGAGTGGAATGGTATCAAACACATGGTTGCCATTCCATTCGCTCTGTTCCAGCCATTATTAAGTCCTTCCTTCAGCAGCATCCACTGTAGTGTACAACTTTTGACTAGAGCCCAATAGGGAACAGGGTGGCATTTGCGACTCATCCCCTGTCTGTTTTAACCTCTCATCTTTAGAAGAGTGGCTTGCTAACCCTGTACACTGCATTAGGACTTTTCTGCATCGATAAGCTTCACTCTTCCATGTCAGCTGAGAGTCACAGTGGCCTAAGGGCTGGTCAAAGGCTGTCTCAACCAATCAGGGAGATCACAGCCTCTCCAGAGACCACAAACACTACTGACCAATTCCAGATGGGAGGATGATTCACCCCCCCCCCCCCTCACCTATTCGACTGCCACATGGACACACTATGTCAACCACTAACAGCAAACATCACTTGTACACACAGACCATGAACAATCGACATTACCTAAAAAAACAAGAGGAAATAAACTGTAAAAGCAGGACTAAATGCAGCTCTGACATATTGACTATAGAGCCTAATATCACAGGGTCCTACAGGGACACAGTAAAACACAGGGTCCTACAGGGACACAGTATAACACAGGGTCCTACAGGGACACAGTAATACACAGGGTCCTACAGGGGCACAGTATAACACAGGGTCCTACAGGGACACAGGATAACACAGGGTCCTACAGGGACACAGTATAACACAAGGTCCTACAGGGACACAGTATAACACAGGGTCCTAAAAGGGACACAGTATAGCACAGGGTCCTACAGGGACACAGTATAACACAAGGTCCTACAGGGACACAGTATAACACAGGGTCCTACAGGGACACAGTATAACACAGGGTCCTACAGGGACACAGTATAGCACAGGGTCCTACAGGGACACAGTAATACACAGGGTCCTACAGGGACACAGTATAACACAAGGTCCTACAGGGACACAGTAATACACAGGGTCCTACAGGGACACAGTAATACACAGGGTCCTACAGGGACACAGTATAACACAGGGTCCTACAGGGACACAGTATAGCACAGGGTCCTACAGGGACACAGTATAACACAAGGTCCTACAGGGACACAGTATAACACAGGGTCCTACAGGGACACAGTATAACACAGGGTCCTACAGGATTGTAGTCCTGCAATGGATGTATAACAGCACACAGGGGAAGACATGAAAGCTCTCAGGGTGCATCCCAAATGGCACCCTCCTCTTATATAGTACACTACTATTAACCAGAGCATTATGGGTCCTGGTCAAATAGGGGATTAGAGTACCATTTGGGTGTCATCCTTAGTCTCTGGACACCACTACACTGTCCAGGCCTGGTAAAGATACTGTACTTGTAGTTCTCTGTGGTGGTTTATCAAACAGTTAGCAACAACCGCAGAGGAAAGACGGCAAACCTCTCTCACACCACCTGACTGTGTACCAACAGAGTATTATTAATGTATCAACAGAGTACTGTATTAATGTATCAACAGAGTACTGTATTAATGTATCAACAGAATACTGTATTAATGTATCAACATAATACTGTATTAATGTATCAACAGAGTACTGTATTAATGTATCAACAGAATACTGTATTAATGTATCAACATAATACTGTATTAATGTACCAACAGAGTACTGTATTAATGTATCAACAGAATACTGTATTAATGTACCAACAGATGACTGTATTATTGTACCAACAGATTACTGTATTAATGTACCAACAGAGTACTGTATTAATGTATCAACAGAGTACTGTATTAATGTATCAACAGAGTACTGTATTAATGTATCAACAGATTACTGTATTACTTCATCAACAGATTACTGTATTAATGTACCAGCAGAGTACTGTATTAATGTACCAACAGAGTACTGTATTAATGTATCAACAGATTACTGTATTAATGTACCAACATATTACTGTATTAATGTATTACCATATTACTGTATTAATGTACCAACAGAGTACTGTGTTAATGTATCAACATATTACTGTATTAATGTACCAACAGAGTACTGTATTAATGTATCAACAGAGTACTGTATTAATGTATCAACAGAATACTGTATTAATGTACCAGCATATTACTGTATTCATATATCAACATATTATTGTATCAACAGAGTACTGTATTAATGTACCAACATAATACTGTATTAATGTATCAACAGATTACTGTATTAATGTACCAGCAGAGTACTGTATTAATGTACCAGCAGAGTACTGTATTAGTGTATCAACAGATTAGTGTATTGATGTACCAACATGTTACTGTATTAATATATCAACAGATTACTGTATTAATGTATCAACAGATTACTGTATTAATGTATCAACAGATTACTGTATTAATGTATCAACATATTACTGTGTTAATGTATCAACATATTACTGTGTTAATGTACCAACATATTACTGTATTAATGTACCAACAGATAACTGTATTAATGTATAAAACTTGGAGAGAAGCCATACACCCACCATCAACTGAGCCAGGCTACCAAGAACTCAACTCATACAACACTCACTGTATAACTACTAAAGAATAGTGAGTGTGACTACAATTTCTGGCCAGTACATGCTGTAATTGTATGTTTTGTGTCCCCCACGACTAAAGACACTGGGGACACGCCCGACACGGCTGTGAGAGGTGTCATGACGTTGCCCTCTTTGGGCACAGCAAGCCCCATCCCCCTCTCCCTGCCTCCTACACACAGGCTGCTGTGGTCAGAGAGGTCGTAAATTCCTGAGGAGATGATCTCCTCATGGCCACAGTATAGAGACAGAGTGAATTTTCGTAGAGAACAAAGGAATTTCTTCCATCTCACAGAACTTGAGGTCCGAACAACATATATGTTCCGGAGAAAGCATAAAAGATCGGTGAAGAATCCAGCTACGAACTGGTCCGTTTGTTGCAACTTGGTGAAACTCATGGGAGACGGGGTGGCCACATTACCATAACGCTGTTTATATAATAGCCTCAGATATGAGGTTTACATTTAATTGTTGTATAAGATGAATGAGGATGATACTGTTTGTAAAATTGTGTAATGTGATTTTTTGACTGTTTAATGAAGGAAACTCCAATTCCCTAAAAAGTTTCACTAAGTCCTTGGGATGCCCCCAGGGGTACAGACAGGCCCGGGCGTCATGAGACAGCCCTTTTCGATGTTCCGAATAAAAAACCCACTTTGAGAATTTCTCAACAGACCATGTTTCCCTCAATTACGAGAGGACAAAGGTTGCAGACCAGCTTACCTCGATAACGAGAGGGCCAAGGTTTGAGTAGATGTTTGAATCTTTTAACCATACCACGTGGTTAAACTCTTAGACTATCGATACTAACAGAATAAGAACAAGTATTTGATATGAATTACTAGTCTGCAGCTAGGAATTCGGTATCATTGAACGCGAAGAACGACAACCGCCGAAACATACATCCATAACAACATGAATGAATGTCACTCTGAACTATCCATTCTAACCACGTCAGAGTGGGCGTACAAACTCTCCAACAGAAACAAACTTTTCAACAGAGATCCCGACGACACACTGAGCGTAAATATATATATTGATTGCAATTGTCCCCGAATGAGTGAGTGTTTATGTGCAAAGGATTAGCATTTCAATTGTTATAATTATCAACTGTGTGTTGTCTTATCTCAGTCGACCCCCACTACCCTTTTGAACACCAAGCCGCGATGCCGGTTTTTCCCACTAGGGAAACTCCGTTATCATTTCCTTGTAACTATCAACTGTTTGTTTATGCATTTCTGTGAATTACTTAGTTAGTAAATAAATGATTTTAAGACAATTGATGTATGACTCATAGTGAAGACTGGGTTCGTGCAGATAACCAACAATTTATGACATTTGGAATGAGACTAAAGTGAGGTAAAATAAATTATTCATTAATCAGAAGACTATTGATCAGATATAACATATCTGAAAAGTTATATTAGGAAAATTATAATTTTGTAATCTAAATATTTTCCTTGGTGCCCCAACTTCCTACTTAATTACAGTTACATGATTAATTAGTTAATCACGAAATGCTAATTACAGAGAATCTTTGATAAAAACGAAAAGTCTTCATTTAATGATAGTAAAGACACGACAGAGGCTACACCAAACAGCCGGGCCGGTGCGTAGCAAGGAACAGCCATCTGCCACTGACAAACGACCCAGCCATCACCTGCCCCCCTTCGCTTCTGTCTCACTCTTCAAATTCAACGAGAGACAGACAACAACACAGTTGTGTGAAGAGCAACAATAAAATAACAATAAGAAATTATATGCAGGGGGTACCGATACCGAGTGTGCAGGGCTACAGGTTAGTTGAGGTAATTTAAGTATTATGTGCATGTAGGTAGGGATAAAGTGCAAATCAAATCAAATCAAATGTATTTATATAGCCCTTCGTACATCAGCTGATATCTCAAAGTGCTGTACAGAAACCCAGCCTAAAACCCCAAACAGCCAGCAATGCATGTGTAGAA
Organism: Oncorhynchus mykiss; assembly: GCF_057628025.1. NCBI lineage: Eukaryota > Metazoa > Chordata > Actinopteri > Salmoniformes > Salmonidae > Oncorhynchus > Oncorhynchus mykiss. Next base: position 78,437,514 of record NC_143038.1, on the reverse strand, counting down.
GCACGGTGGCTAGGAAAAACTCCCTAGAAAGGCCAAAACCTAGGAAGAAACCTAGAGAGGAACCAGGCTATGTGGGGTGGCGAGTCCTCTTCTGGCTGTACCGGGTGGAGATTATAACAGAACATGGCCAAGATGTTCAAATGTTGATAAATGACCAGCATGGCCCAATAATAATAAGGCAGAACAGTTGAAACTGGAGCAGCAGCACGCCAGGTGGACTGGGGACAGCAAGGAGTCATCATGTCAGGTAGTCCTGAGGCATGGTCCTAGGGCTCAGGTCCTCTGAGAGAGAGAAAGAAAGAGAGAATTAGAGAGAGCACACTTAGATTCACGCAGGACACCGAATAGGACAGGAGAAGTACTCCAGATATAACAAACTGACCCTAGCCCCCCGACACATAAACTACTGCAGCATAAATACTGGAGGCTGAGACAGGAGGGGTCAGGAGACACTGTGGCCCCATCCGAGGACACCCCCGGACAGGGCCAAACAGGAAGGATATAACCCCCACACCACTAGAGTGATATCTTCAACCACCAACTTACCATCCTGAGACAAGGCCGAGTATAGCCCACAAAGATCTCTGCCACGGCACAACCCAAGGGGGGGGGGGGCGCCAACCCAGACAGGAAGATCACATCAGTGTGACGCACCCCCCCCCCCCCAGGGACGGTATGAAAGAGCCCCAGTAAGCCAGTGACTTATGCATAGATAATAGATAAATAGATAATAGATTAAAAAAAACAGTGAGTAGCAGCAGTGTAACAAAAGGCGATGGGGGGAGGTGGGGTAAATGCAGATAGTCGTTGTAGCCATTTGATTACCTGTACAGCAGACTTATCGCTTGGGGGTAGAAGCTGTTCAGGAGCCCGAGCGGTTGCCATACCAAGCGGTGATGCAACTTTTCAGATATTTTATGCTCTCATTCCAAATCTTTTCAGTATCCTGAGGGGGTATAGGCTTTGTCGTGCCCTCTTCACGACTGTCTTGGTGTGTTTGGAACATGATAGCTTGTTGGAGATGTGGACACCAAGGAACTTGAAGCTCTCAAACATCTCCACTACAGCCCCGCCGATGAGAATGGGGGCGTGCTCGGCCCTCCTTTTCCTGTAGTCCACAATCATCTCCTTTGTCTTGATCACATTGAGGGAGAGGTTGTTGTCCTTGCACCACACGGTCAGGTCTCTGACCTCCTCCCTATAGGCTGTCTCATCATTGTCAGTGATCCGGCCTACCACTGTTGTGTCATCAGCAAACTTAATGATGGTGTTGGAGTCATCCCTGGCCATGCAGTTGTGGGTGAACAGGGAGTACAGGAGGGGACTGAGCACGCACCCCTGAGGGGCCCCTGTGTTGAGAATCAGTGTGGCAGATGTGTTGCCTACTCTTATCACCTTGGGTGTCCAGTCAGGAAGTCCAGGATCCAATTGCAGAGGGAGGTGTTTAGTCCCAGGGTCCTTAGCTTATTGATGAGCTTTGAGGGCACTATGGGTTTAAACACTGAGCTGTAGTCAATGAATAGCATTCCAGCATAGGTGTTCCTTTTGTCCAAGTGTGAAAGGGCAGTGTGGAGTGCAATAGAGATTGCATCATCTGTGGAACTGTTGGGGTGGTATGATAATTGGAGTGGGTCTAGGGTTTCTGGGATAATGGTGTTGATGTGAGCCATGACCAGCCTTTCATGGCTACTGACGTGAATGCTATGGGTCGGTACTCATTTAGGCAGGTTACCTTAGTGTTCTTGGGCACAGGCCCTATGGTGGTCTGCTTGACAGGGAGAATTTGAAAATGTCAATGAAGACACTTGCCCCATGGTAAGCACATGCTCGCAGTGCACATCCTGGTAATCTGTCTAGCTCTGCGGCCCTGTTTAAAGGTCTTACTCTCATCAGCTGCGGAGAGCGTGATCACAGAGTCTTCTGGAACATCTGGAACTCTTCATGCATGTTTCAGTGTTATTTGCCTCGAAGCGAGCATAGAAGTGGTTTAGCTCATCTGGTAGGCTTGTGTCACTGGCTAGCTCTCGCCTGTGCTTCCCTTCATAGTCTATAATGGTTTGCAAGCACTGCTACATCCGATGAGCGTCAGAGCCGGTGTAGTACGATTCAATCTTAGTCCTGTATTGAAGCTTTGCCTGTTTGATAGTTCGTCGGAGGGCATAGTGGGATTTCTTATAAGCTTCCGGGCTAGAGTCCCGCACCTTGAAAGCAGCAGTTCTAGCCTTTAGCTCAGTGTTCGATGTTGCCTGTAATCCATGGTTTCTCTTTGAGGTATGTACGTATGGTCACAGTGGGGACGACGTCATTGATGCACTTATTGATGAAGCCATTGACTGATGTGGTGTACTCCTCAATGCCCTCAGAGGGATCCCGGAACATATTCCAGCCTGTGCTAGCAAAACAGACCTGTAGCTTAGCATCTGCTTTATCTGACCACTTTTTTTATTGATCTAGTCACTGGTGCTTCCTGCTTTCATTTTTGCTTGTAAGCAGAAATCAGGAGGATAGAATTATGGTCAGATTTGCAAAATGGAGGGCGAGGGAGAGCTTTGTATATGTCTCTGTGTGGAGTAAAGGTGGTTCAGAGTTTTTCCTCTTTGGTTGCACATTTAACATTCTGATAGAAATTTGGTAAAATGTATTCAAGTTTCCCTGCATTAAAGTCCCTGGCATTCTAGTGTCACACCCTGACCATAGTTTGCTTTGTATGTTTCTATGTTTTGGTTGGTCAGGGTGTGATCTGAGTGATCCCACCACAACAGGAACAAGCGGTGTGGTGAAAGGCAGCAGGAGCAGTGCGAGGAGTACTGGACATGGGAGGATGAGTTGGATAATAAAGGACCCTGGGCACAGCCTGGAGAATATCGTCGGATAAGGCGGCGAAGGCGGAGAGGCGCTGGTATGAGGAGGCAGCACGGCGGCGTGGATGGAAGCCCGAGAGTCAGCCCCAAAAATGTATTGGAGGGGGCACACAGGAAGTGTGGCGAAGCCAGGTAGGAGACCTGCGCCAACTTCCTGTGCTTACCGGGGGGCTGGAGAGACCGGGCAGGCACCGTGTTACGCTGTGAAGCGCACGGTGTCCCCAGTGCGGGTGCATAGTCCGGTGCGGTACACACCAGCTCCGCGTATCGGCCGGGCTAGAGTGGGCATCGAGCCAAGTGCCATGAAGCCGGCTCTATGCATCTGGTCTCCAGTGCGTCTCCTTGAGCCGGCTTACATGGCACCAGCCTTGCGCATGGTGTCCCCGGTTCGCCTGCATAACCCAGTGCGGGCTATTTCACCTCGCCGCACTGGCAGGGCGACCGGGAGCATGCAACCAGGTAGGGTTGGGCAGGCTCGGTGCTCAAGAGCTCCAGGGCGCCTGCACGGTCCGGTCTATCCGTCACCACCTCCACGCACCAGCCCTCCGGTGGCAGCCCCCCGCACCAGGCTGTCTCTCCGGCTCATCCTTACAGGTGCTCCCGCCTGTCCGGCACTGCCGGAGTCTCCCGCCTGTCCGGCGCTGCCGGAGTCTGAAGAGCCCCTCTGCCCAGAGCTGCCAGAGCCCCTCTGCCCAGAGCTGCCAGAGCCCCTCTGCTCAGAGCTGCCAGAGCCCCTCTGCTCAGAGCTGCCAGAGCCCCTCTGCCCAGAGCTGCCAGAGCCCCTCTGCCCAGAGCTGCCAGAGCCCCTCTGCCCAGAGGCGCCAGAGCCCCTCAGCCCAGAGGCGCCAGAGCCCCTCAGCCCAGAGGCGCCAGAACCCCTCTGTCCCGAGCAGCTGCCCCTCTGTCCCGAGCAGCTGCCCCTCTGTCCCGTGCAGCTGCCCCTCTGTCCCGAGCAGCTGCCCCTCTGTCCCGAGCAGCTGCACCTCTGTCCCGAGCAGCTGCACCTCTGTCCCGAGCTGCCCCTCTGTCCCTAGCTGCCCCTCAGTCCAGTGGGGTCATTAAGTAGGGTCGCCGTCGTTAGGAGGCCACGGAAGCGGACAAGGTGGGGGACTAAGACTATGGTGAAGTGGGGGCCACGTCCAGCACCAGAGCCGCCACCGCGGATAGATGCCCACCCAGACCCTCCCCAATAGGTTCAGGTTTTGCGGCCGGAGTCCGCACCTTGGGGGGGGGGGGGGGGTACTGTCACACCCTGACCATAGTTGCTTTGTATGTTTCTATGTTTTGGTTGGTCAGGGTGTGATCTGAGTGGACATTCTATGTTAGATGTCTAGTTTGTCTAGTTCTATGTTCGGCCTGATATGGTTCTCAATCAGAGTTAGGTGTTAGTCATTGTCTCTGATTGGGAACCATATTTAGGTAGCCTGTTTGGTGTTGGGTTTTGTGGGTGATTATTCCTGTCTCTGTATTTGCACCAGATAGGGCTGTTTTGGTTTTTCACATTTCTTGTTTTGTTAGTTTATTCATGTATAGTGATGCCTTCTCAGAAGGCATAACAACAGGTAGAAAGGTTGATAAATAGTATCACCATAACAACAGGTAGAAAGGTTGATAAATAGTATCACCATAACAACAGGTAGAAAGGTTGATACATAGTATCACCATAACAACAGGTAGAAAGGTTGATACATAGTATCACCATAACAACGGTTGATACGGGAGATTCCGGCAGCACCGGACAGGCGGGAGACTCCGGCAGCTCCGGAGTGAAGGGCGATTCTGGCAGCTCCTGGCTGACGGACGGCTCTGGCAGCTCCTGGCTGACTGGCGGCTCTGGCAGCTCCTGGCTGACTGGCGGTTCTGGCAGTTCCTGGCTGACGGGCGGCTCTGGCAGCTCCTGGCTGACCGGCGGCTCTGGCAGCTCCTGGCTGACCGGCGGCTGTGGCAGGTCAGGACAGACGGGCGGCTCTGGCAGCTCTGGACAGACTGTGTTGGACCAGACTGTGTTAAGATGAGAGTGTGTTGGACCTGACAGTGTTGGACCATACTGTGTTGGACCAGACTGTGTTAAGATGAGAATGTGTTGGACCAGACTGGGTTTAGAAGAGACTGTGATGGAACAGACTATGTTGGACCAGCCTTTGTTTAGAAGAGACTGTGTTGGGCCAGACTGTGTTGGACCAGACAATGTTGGACCAGACTGTGTTGGACCAGACTGTGTTTTACCAGACTGTGTTTAGAAGAGACAGTTTGCCAGACTGTGTTGGACCAGACTTTGTTGGAGCAGACTGGGTTTAGGAGAAACTGTGTAAAGAAGACACTGTGTTGGACCAGACTGTGTATCGAAGAGATTGTGTTGGACCAGACTGTGTTTGGAAGAGACTGTGTTTAGGAGAGACTGTGTTGGCCAGACTGTGTTGGACCAGACTGTTGGACCAGACTGTGTTTAGAAGAGACTGTGTTGGCCAGACTGTGTTGGAGCAGACTGTGTTGGAGCAGACAGGGTTTAGATGAGATAGTTTTGGACCAGACTGTTTTGTCTACTGGGACCCCTTTCTCCTATGACCACTGTCTTCTGGGACCACTGTTGTCTGGGAACCATTGCCTCTTGGGACCACTTAACTGGGAACCATTGTCTTCTGGGACCAATGTCAACTGGGACCATTTTCTACTGGGACCCCTGTTTGCTGTGACCACTGTCTACTGGGACCACTTTCTACTGGGACATCTGTATATTGGCACCACCGTGTACTGTGACCACTGTCTACTGGAACCACTGTCTACCAGGACCAATGTCTACTGGGACCAATGTCTACTGGGACCAATGTCTACTGGAACTACTGTCTACTGGAACTACTGTCTACTGGGACCACTGTCTACTGGGACCACTGTCTACTGGGAGCAATGTATACTGGGACCACTGGTACCATTGATTACTGGGAGAACTGACTACTGAGACCACTGACTACTGGTAACACTGTTTACTGGGACCACTGTCTACTGACTTACCACTGTCTACAGTATGAGACCTACTTGGACCACTGTATACTGGGACTACTGTCTACAGGAACCACTGACTACTGGGACAACTGTCTACTGGGACCACTATCTACTGGGACTACTGACTACAGGAACCACTGACTACTGGGACAACTGTCTACTGGGACCACTGTCTACTGGGACCAATGTCTACTGGGACCAATGTCTACTGGGACCAATGTCTACTGGGACCAATGTCTACTGGAACTACTGTCTACTGGAACCACTGTCTACTGGGACCACTGTCTACTGGGAGCAATGTATACTGGGACCACTGGTACCATTGATTACTGGGACAACTGACTACTGAGACCACTGACTACTGGTAACACTGTTTACTGGGACCACTGTCTACTGACTTACCACTGTCTACAGTATGAGACCTACTTGGACCACTGTATACTGGGACCACTGTCTACAGGAACCACTGACTACTGGGACAACTGTCTACTGGGACCACTATCTACTGGGACTACTGACTACTGGGACCACTGTCTACTGGGACCACTGTCTACTGGGGCCACTGTCTACTGGGGCCACTGTCTACTGGGGCCACTGTCTACTGACTTACCACTGTCTACAGTATGAGACCTACTTGGACCACTGTATACTGGGACCACTATCTACAGGGACCACTGTCTGCTGGGACCACTGTCTACTGGGACCAATGTTTACTGGGACCAATGTCTACTGAGACCAATGTCTACTGGGACCAATGTCTACAGGAACCACTGACTACTGGGACCACTGTCTGCTGGGTCCACTGTCTGCTGGGACCACTGACTACTGGAACTACTGTTTACAGGAACCACTGTCTACTGGGACCACTGACTACTGGGACCACTGACTACTGGAACCACTGTCTACTGGGAGCAATGTATACTGGGACCACTGGTACCATTGATTACTAGGACAACTGACTACTGAGACCACTGACTACTGGTAACACTGTTTACTGGGACCACTGTCTACTGACTTACCACTGTCTACAGTATGAGACCTACTTGGACCACTGTATACTGGGACCACTGTCTACAGGAACCACTGACTACTGGGACAACTGTCTACTGGGACCACTATATACTGGGACCTCTATCTACTGGGACTACTGACTACTGGGACCACTGTCTACTGGGACCACTGTCTACTGGGGCCACTGTCTACTGGGGCCACTGTCTACTGACTTACCACTGTCTACAGTATGAGACCTATTTGGACCACTGTATACTGGGACCACTATCTACAGGGACCACTGTCTGCTGGGACCACTGTCTACTGGGACCAATGTTTACTGGGACCAATGTCTACTGGGACCAATGTCTACTGGGACCAATGTCTACAGGAACCACTGACTACTGGGACCACTGACTACTGGCACCACTGTCTGCTGGGTCCACTGTCTACAGTTTGAGACCTACTGGGACCACTGTCTACAGGGACTTGTGTCTACTGGAACCACTGTTTACAGGGACATTTGTATATTGGCACCACTGTATACTGGGACCACTGTCTAAAGACTGTCCACTGACTACTGGGATCACTGTCTACTGGGACGGCATAGGCAAGATACAGTAGATGGTATTGAGTGCAGTATTTACATATGAGATGAGTATGTAAACAAAGTGGCATAGTTAAAGTGGCTAGTGATACATGTATTACATAAAGATGCAGTAGATGATATAGAGTACAGTATATACGTAGACAAATGAGATTAATAATGTAGGGTATGTAAACATTATATTAGGTAGCATTGTTTAAAGTGGCTAGTGATATATTTTACATCATTTCCCATCAATTCCCATTATTAAAGTGGCTGGAGTTGAGTCAGTGTGTTGGCAGCAGCCACTCAATGTTAGTGGTGGCTGTTTAACAGTCTGATGGCCTTGAGATAGAAGCTGTTTTTCAGTCTCTCGGTCCCAGCTTTGATGCACCTGTACTGACCACGCCTTCTGGATGATAGCGGGGTGAACAGGCAGTGGCTCGGGTGGTTGATGTCCTTGATGATCTTTATGGCCTTCCTGTGACATCGGGTGGTGTAGGTGTCCTGGAGGGCAGGTAGTTTGCCCCCGGTGATGCGTTGTGCAGACCTCACTACCCTCTGGAGAGCCTTACGGTTGTGGGCGGAGCAGTTGCCGTACCAGACGGTGATACAGCCCGACAGGATGCTCTCGATTGTGCATCTGTAGAAGTTTGTGAGTGCTTTTGGTGACAAGGCAAATTTCTTCAGGTTGAAGAGGCGCTGCTGCGCCTTCTTCACAATGCTGTCTGTGTGGGTGGACCAATTCAGTTTGTCTGTGATGTGTACGCCGAGGAACTTAAAACTTACAACCCTCTCCACTACTGTTCCATCGATGTGGATAGGGGGGTGTTCTCTCTGCTGTTTCCTGAAGTCCACAATCATCTCCTTAGTTTTGTTGACGTTGAGTGTGAGGTTATTTTCCTGACACCACACTCCGAGGGCCCTCACCTCCTCCCTGTAGGCCGTCTCGTCGTTGTTGGTAATCAAGCATACCACTGTTGTGTCGTCCGCAAACTTGATGATTGAGTTGGAGGCGTGCGTGGCCACGCAGTCGTGGGTGAACAGGGAGTACAGGAGAGGGCTCAGAACGCACCCTTGTGGGGCCCCAGTGTTGAGGATCAGCGGGGTGGAGATGTTGTTGCCTACCCTCACCACCTGGGGGCGGCCCGTCAGGAAGTCCAGTACCCAGTTGCACAGGGCGACCCAGGGTCTCGAGCTTGATGACGAGCTTGGAGGGCACTATGGTGTTAAATGCCGAGCTGTAGTCGATGAACAGCATTCTCACATAGGTCACATTCCTCTTGTCCAGATGGGTTAGGGCAGTGTGCAGTGTGGTTGAGATTGCATCGTCTGTGGACCTATTTGGGCGGTAAGAAAATTGGAGTGGGTCTAGGGTGTCAGGTAGGGTGGAGGTGATATGGTCCTTGACTAGTCTCTCAAAGCACTTCATGATGACGGAAGTGAGTGCTACGGGGCGGTAGTCGTTTAGCTCAGTTACCTTAGCTTTCTTGGGAACAGGAACAATGGTGGCCCTCTTGAAGCATGTGGGAACAACAGACTGGGATAGGGATTGATTGAATATGTCCATAAACACACCAGCCAGCTGGTCTGAGGGCATGCTCTGAGGGCGCGGCTGGGGATGCCGTCTGGGCCTGCAGCCTTGCGAGGGTTGACACGTTTAAATGTTTTCCTCACGTCGGCTGCAGTGAAGGAGAGTCCGCATGTTTTAGTTGCGGTATTGTCTGTATTAGTTGCGGTATTGTCTGTATTAGTTGCGGTATTGTCTGTATTAGTTGTTTTAGTTGCGGTATTGTCCTCAAAGCGGGCAAAAAAGTTATTTAGTCTGCCTGGGAGCAAGACATCCTGGTCCGTGACGGGGCTGGTTTTCTTTTTGTAATCCGTGATTTTGCAATCCACGGTTTCTGGTTTGGGAATGTTTTAATCGTTGCTATGGGAACGACATCTTCAACGCACGTTCTAATGAACTCGCTCACCGAATCAGCGTATTCATCAATGTTGTTGTCTGACGCAATACGAAACATATCCCAGTCTACGTGATGGAAGCAGTCTTGGAGTGTGGAGTCAGATTGGTCGGACCAGCGTTGAACAGACCTCAGCGCGGGAGCTTCTTGTTTTAGTTTCTGTCTGTAGGCAGGGAGCAACAAAATGGAGTCGTGGTCAGCTTTTCCGAAAGGAGAGCGGGGCAGGGCCTTATATACGTCGCGGAAGTTGGAATAGCAGTGATCCAAGGTTTTACCAGCCCTGGTTGCCCAATCGATATGCTGATAAAATTTAGGGAGTCTTGTTTTCAGATTAGCCTTGTTAAAATCCCCAGCTACAGTGAATGCAGCCTCCGGATATATGGATTCCAGTTTGCAAAGAGTCAAATAAAGTTTGTTCAGAGCCATCGATGTGTCTGCTTGGGGGGGAATATATACGGCTGTGCTTATAATCGAAGAGAATTCCCTTGGTAGATAATCAGGTGAACAGAAGGACTTGAGTTCCTGTATGTTGTTGTGGCCACACCACATCACGTTAACCATGAAGCATACGCCCCCGCCCCTCTTCTTACCAGAAAGATGTTTGTTTCTGTCGGCGCGATGCGTGGAGAAACCAGCTGGCTGCACTGACTCCGATAGCGTCTCTCCAGTGAGCCATGTTTCCGTGAAGCAAAGAACGTTAGTCTCTGATGTCCCTCTGGAATGCTACCCTTGCTCGGATTTCATCAACCTTGTTGTCAAGAGACTGGACATTGGCGAGGAGAATGCTAGGGAGTGGTGCACGATGTGCCCGTCTCCGGAGTCTGACCAGAAGACCGCTTCGATTCCCCCTTTTACGATGTCGTTTTTTTGGGTCGCCGGCTGGGATCCATTCCGTTGTCCTGGGTGAAAGGCAGAACACAGGATCCGCTTCGCGAAAGTCATATTCTTGGTCGTACTGATGGTGAGTTGACGCTGCTCTTATGTTCAGTAGTTCTTCTCGACTGTATGTAATGAAACCTAAGATGACCTGGGGTACCAATGTAAGAAATAACACGTAAAAAAACAAAAAACTGCATAGTTTCCTAGGAACGCGAAGCGAGGCGGCCATCTCTGTCGGCGCCGGAAATTAACAATGTTTACTGGGACCAATGTCTACTGGGACCAATGTCTACTGGGACTACTGACTACTGGGATCACTGTCTACTGACTTACCACTGTCTACAGTATGAGACCTACTTGAACCACTGTATACTGGGACCACTGACTACTGGGACCACTGTCTACTGGGACCACTATTCTAATGGGACCACTGTCTACAGTTTGAGACCTACTGGGACCAGTCTATACTTTGACCACTGTCTACAGACTGTCCACTGTCTACTGGGATCACTGTTTACAGGGACCACTGACTAATGGGACCACTGTCTATTGGGACCACTGTCTACAGTTTGAAACCTAGTAGGAACACTGTCTACTGGGACCACTGTTCACTGGGATCGCTATCTATTGGGACCACTGTCTACCAGAACCGCTGTCTACCGGAACCGCTGTCTACTGACTGACCACTGTCTACTGACTGACCACTGTCTACTGACTGACCACTGGGACCAGTTAAGGAATGCATTAACTAATTGTCTCTTTTTCCTATCCCCCAGATACTTTGAAATCATTTCAGCAATCAGGATTATTTTTCCTCAACTATACACAGCTCTCTCTCTCTCTCTCTCGGATTTCCCTAGTTACATATTTGATGAGTCAGAACAATCATTATTGTTGTCTTTACTATTAGAGCATACAGCCAGTGGTAGGTGCAGACTAGGCTAGCCTTGCATAGCATAGTTAACCTTTCTCTACCTAGTATTTCTACCACATACTGTATGGATGGAGTATAGTTAGCATACCTTCCACCCCTCTCATATGGATGGATCCTATCCTAACATAGAATAGCTAGCATTCCTTCCTCTTTTCCCAAGTGAGCTTAGTGCTTCCGCCTCTCCTCTTAGGTGGGTGTAGCCTAGCATAGCATAGTTATCCCTCCTCCTGAGGTGGATCTAGCCTAGCGTAGCATCATGCTCTCCTCCCAGGCTTCTCCCTCCTTGCAGAGGTTTGTTTAGCTGATCCCAGGGCAGCTTTCAACACAGTAGATTAACCTGAATAGTTGTCATGTGAGTGAATGGAACAAGGCGGCTTACTGCCGTGTTGTTTAGACTGGTCATCTCTAATAGACACAGCTGCTGCTCTGTCTGGCCTGCTCCCCAGCAAACCGGGAACATTCGGCTTACATTTGGCTTACTTGAGTAAAAGTAAAGATACAGTAATAGAAAATGACTGAAGTAAAAGTGAAAGTCACTCAGTAAAATATTAATTGAGTAAAAGTCTAAAAGTATTTGGTTAGGTATCAAAAGTAAATGTGTAAATCATTTCAAATTCCTTATATTAAGCAAACCAGACGGCACCATTTTCTTGTTTTTTTAATATACGGATAGCCAGGGGCACACTCCAACACTCAGACATTATTTTCAAATTAACAAAAACAACAGTACTGCCATCAAACATATACCTTATGGGACAGCTAAAAACAATGCCGCCCCATTCAAAGCTCAATCCAAAAATGCCTCCCCATGAACTGAAAGAGAGGCTCCTTTTGTAGGGCTAGCCCCTCAGAACAATTAACACTAATTAATTAAGCAATTACCTATACAAACTTACATTTTCCATTTAACTAAACATACTAAAGTATATACATTGCAACATGTTTTTAAACATTAACAAAGTTAACTTCTCTGTCTTAATTAATACATACATTTCACACTTATGTCAATGTTCACATTTAATATACGCAATATGTATTTTACTTATTGATGTTATGGATGAGCGTGTTTGTTTGTTCTGTTCCTCTCTCTCTCCATCTCTGTAGCTTCCGGGTATGCTGGATAAGGTCCCGAGCAAAGGGAACTGGGCTGACTTTGTAGTGCCTGTCCCAAATGGCTCATTAATGTAAATGTGCATATTAAAAGACACTGTCAGTAGTGATGTCATTTTGTAAATGTTATGTTGTGATATTGTTTCATAAACATGTTGCAACGTATATACTTTAGTATGTTTAGTTAAATGGAAAATGTAGGTTTGATGAGGTAATTGCTTAATTCATTAGTGTTAATTGTTCTGAGGGGAGGAGCTGCTGTTGTGCCTTCTTTACCACGCTGTCTGTGTGGGTGGACAATTCCAGCGAAGAGCAGACCATAGGGGGCGGGGCAGGAGGGAAGAGGGGCAGTTCATAGGGGGTGGGGGCAGGAGGGAAGAGGGCAGTTCATAGGGGGTGGGGCAGGAGGGAAGAGGGACATGTCATGGGGGTGGGGCAGGAGGGAGGGGCAGGTCATAGGGGGTGGGGCAGGAGGGAGGGAGGGGCAGGTCATAGGGGATGGGGCAGGAGGGAAGAGGGGCATGTCATGGGGGTGGGGCAAGAGGGAGGGGCAGGTCATAGGGGGTGGGGCAGGAGGGAAGAGGGGCAGTTCATAGGGGGTGGGGCAGGAGGGAAGAGGGGCATGTCATGGGGGTGGGGCAGGAGGGAGGGGCAGGTCATAGGGGGTGGGGCAGGAGGGAGGGGCAGTTCACAGGTGGTGGGGCAGGAGAGAGGTGGGCTGCGTTGTGACAGAACACAGACATAGCGGACTGTTCCAATACATAAACACTAACCAAGTTAGAACCTGTGTAGGTAGGGAGTAGGCTGCCCCACAACACAACAGACTGGGAGAGGGCTGCCCCCAACACAACACACTGGGAGAGGGCTGCCCCACAAAACAACACAACAGACTGGGAGAGGGCTGCCCCACAACACAACAGACTGGGAGAGGGCTGCCCCACAACACATGAGACTGGCAGAGGGCTGCCCCACAACACAACACGCTGGGAGAGGGCTGCCCCACAACACAACATAACACACTGGGAGAGGGCTGCCCCACAACACAACAGACTGGGAGAGGGCTGCCCCACAACACAACATAACACACTGGGAGAGGGCTGCCACACAACACAACAGACTGGGAGAGGGCTCACAACACAACACACTGGGAGAGGGCTCACAACACAACACACTGGGAGAGAGCTGCCCCAAAACGCAACAGACTTTGAGTGGGCTGCCCCACAACACAACAGACTGGGAGAGGGCTGCCCCACAACACAACATAACACACTGGGAGAGGGCTGCCCCACAACACAACCTACTGGGAGAGGGCTGCCCCACAACACAACATAACACACTGGGAGAGGGCTGCCCCACAACACAACACACTGGGAGAGGGCTGCCCCACAAAACAACACAACAGACTGGGAGAGGGCTGCCCCACAACACAACAGACTGGGAGAGGGCTGCCCCACAACACATGAGACTGGGAGAGGGCTGCCCCACAACACAACAGACTGGGAGAGGGCTGCCCCACAACACAACACGCTGGGAGAGGGCTGCCCCACAACACAACATAACACACTGGGAGAGGGCTGCCCCACAACACAACAGACTGGGAGAAGGCTGCCCCACAACACAACATAACACACTGGGAGAGGGCTGCCCCACAACACAACATAACACACTGGGAGAGGGCTGCCCCACAACACAACAGACTGGGAGAGGGCTCACAACACAACACACTGGGAGAGGGCTCACAACACAACACACTGGGAGAGAGCTGCCCCAAAACGCAACAGACTTTGAGTGGGCTGCCCCACAACACAACAGACTGGGAGAGGGCTGCCCCACAACACAACATAACACACTGGGAGAGGGCTGCCCCACAACACAACAGACTGGGAGAGGGCTGCCCCACAACACAACATAACACACTGGGAGAGGGCTGCCCCACAACACAACAGACTGGGAGAGGGCTGCCCCACAACACAACATAACACACTGGGAGAGGGCTGCCCCACAACACAACAGACTGGAGAGGGCTCACAACACAACACACTGGGAGAGGGCTGCCCCACAACACAACACATTGGGAGAGAGCTGCCCTGACATCTATCACACACTAATTAACTGTTCATTTGCCAACCTTTGGGTTCAAGCAGCCAATTCATCACCACCAGCTAACAGCCAGTGAACACACACACGTGCACACAGGGTTAGTGTTAGTTCTCTGGGGGACCACCCCTTAGGAGACAGAGTCAGCCAGCATGGACGTGTCTACCAGAAGTGTGTGTGTGTGTGTGTGTGTGTGTGTGTGTGTGTGTGTGTGTGTGTGTGTGTGTGTGTGTGTGTGTGTGTGTGTGTGTGTGTGTGTGTGTCACCTGGCAGCATGAGGAATCAGTTCTCTTTGTTAGCAGGCTCAGTTAAACTTTAGGAAACAAACGGTCTTGTTTAGTCAAGAGGAAAAGACTGATTGTCTGGTCATTACCTTTCTACTTGGGTTTAGCCATTTGATAAATTCACACACACACACACACACACACACTTCCCGCCATGTCCGTTAACACAATCATCACACAAACCTCTCAGACAAATCCCTCCATTAGTGTCTGCAAGGCAAAACATTCAACATGAGAGTTAGACATAATGGGTGTGTTTATGTAGGACTTGTCCCAAAAAGTATTCACCAGTCTATATTCACCAGTCTATATTCACCAGTCTAGACATTCACCAGTCTAGATTCACCCGTCTAGATTCACCAGTCTAGAGAATCACCAGTCTAGAGATTCACCAGTCTAGAGATTCACCAGTCTAGACATTCACCAGTCTATATTCACCAGTCTATATTCACCAGTCTATATTCACCAGTCTAGAGAATTACCAGTCTATATTCACCAGTCTAGACATTCACCAGTCTAGATTCACCAGTCTATATTCACCAGTCTAGACATTCACCAGTCTATATTCACCAGTCTAGACATTCACCAGTCTATATTCACCAGTCTATATTCACCAGTCTATTTTCACCAGTCTATATTCACCAGTCTATATTCACCAGTCTATATTCACCAGTCTAGACATTCACCAGTCTAGATTCACCAGTCTAGAGAATCACCAGTCTTGATTCACCAGTCTAGAGAATCACCAGTCTTGATTCACCAGTCTAGAGATTCCCCAGTCTAGATTCACCAGTCTTGAGATTCACCAGTCTAGATTCACCAGTCTTTATTCACCAGTCTAGAGAATCACCAGTCTGGAGATTCACCAGTCTAGATTCACCAGTCTAGAGAATCACCAGTCTTGATTCACCAGTCTAGAGAATCACCAGTCTTGATTCACCAGTCTAGAGATTCACCAGTCTAGAGATTCACAAGTCTAGAGATTCACCAGTCTAGAGATTCACCAGTCTTGAGATTCATCAGTCTAGAGATTCACCAGTGAAACTAAATACATTGTGATTTTCCTAATTCAAGTCCAGTCAGAGTCCACCGCTGACATCATACTAGTATGCAAGAAGCCAACTGTAAAATATCCTATTAAGTTTAACAAAGGAGAATAAAACCCTCATTATATTCTTCTATTATATTTGAATGTGTCTAAAATGGCATAGGGCCCATAGTCAAAAGTAGTGCACTATGTAGGGAATATGGTTCTATAGGGTTCTGGTCTAAAGTAGTGCACTATGTAGGGAATATGGATCTATAGGGTTCTGGTCTAAAGTAGTGCACTATGTAGGGAATATGGATCTATAGGGTTCTGGTCTAAAGTAGTGCACTATGTAGGGAATATGGTTCTATAGGGTTCTGGTCTAAAGTAGTGCACTATGTAGGGAATATGGTTCTATAGGGTTCTGGTCTAAAGTAGTGCACTATGTAGGGAATATGGTTCTATAGGGTTCTGGTCTAAAGTAGTGCACTATGTAGGGATTATGGTTCTATAGGGTTCTGGTCTGAAGTAGTGCACTATATAGGGAATATGGTTCTATAGGGTTCTGGTCTAAAGTAGTGCACTATGTAGGGAATATGGTTCTATAGGGTTCTGGTCTAAAGTAGTGCACTATATAGGGAATATGGTTCTATAGGGTTCTGGTCTAAAGTAGTGCACTATGTAGGGAATATGGTTCTATAGGGTTCTGGTCTAAAGTAGTGCACAATATAGGGAATATGGTTCTATAGGGTTCTGGTCTAAAGTAGTGCACTATGTAGGGAATATGGTTCTATAGGGTTCTGGTCTAAAGTAGTGCACAATATAGGGAATATGGTTCTATAGGGTTCTGGTCTAAAGTAGTGCACTATATAGGGAATATGGTTCTATAGGGTTCTGGTCTAAAGTAGTGCACTATGTAGGGAATATGGTTCTATAGGGTTCTGGTCTAAAGTAGTGCACTATGTAGGGAATATGGTTCTATAGGGTTCTGGTCTAAAGTAGTGCACTATGTAGGGAATATGGTTCTATAGGGTTCTGGTCTAAAGTAGTGCACTATGTAGGGAATATGGTTCTATAGGGTTCTGGTATAAAGTAGTGCACTATGTAGGGAATATGGTTCTATAGGGTTCTGGTCTAAAGTAGTGCACAATATAGGGAATATGGTTCTATAGGGTTCTGGTCTAAAGTAGTGCACTATGTAGGGAATATGGTTCTATAGGGTTCTGGTCTAAAGTAGTGCACAATATAGGGAATATGGTTCTATAGGGTTCTGGTCTAAAGTAGTGCACTATGTAGGGAATATGGTTCTATAGGGTTCTGGTCTAAAGTAGTGCACAATATAGGGAATATGGTGCCATTTGAGATGTAACCAATGTTTCATTCTACTTTACAATTGTTTCTCTCTGTGCAAACGGTAGATGATGCCAGTAATGAAAATAATCTCAACAGGGATTTCTGGAACAAACCAGCCTTAACCGTCCCCTGACCAATCTGTTCGGTTACACACAGCACAATGAATCATAATCCACACAAATGTGAACCAAATGAATCATCCATGAAAAATAAACATGAACCAAATGAATCATCCCTTTACTGTACAGTACCAGTCAAATGTTTGGACACTCCTACTCATTCCAGGGTTTTTCTTTATTTTTACTATTTTCTACAATGTAGAATAATAGTGAAGACATCAAAACTATGAAACAACACATATGGAATCATGTAGTAACCAAAAAAGTTAAACAAATTAAAATATATTTTATATTTGAGATTCTAGACACTCTTTGCCTTGATGACCAAAAGATTTCAGATTGAAATGTTGTGATATGGAACTTTTAAGTTCAATGTATTGAAAACTATCTAAATTGGTCAGTCCAAATAACTTTTTAATTCTTTCATGGAAATAAATGTATGTCCTGTTACCAAATCATTTATTGTTTCCATGCCTGTATTTTCCATGTGGACCAATTTTTCCGTGAATTCTGTAAATCTATCCAAGTATTGTTCCATAAGGTTGTGTTTTAAGGTAGTGATATTGGTTTTTGATGTATTCACTATTATTCTACAATGTAGAAAATAGTAAAAATAAAGAAAAAGTCCTAGTCAGTCCCTGGATGAGAGACCAGATGCTGCTGGAAAAGGTGTTGGAGGGCCAGTAGGAGGCACTCTTTCCTCTGGTCTAAAAAATATACATCTCAATTCCCCAGGGCAGTGATTTGGGACATTGCCCTGTGTAGGATGCTGTCATTTGGATGAGATGTTAAACAGGTGACCTGACTCTCTGTGGTCACTAAAGATTCCATGGCACTTATCGTAGGGGTTAACACCCCAATTTCCTGACTAAATTCCCAATCTGGTCTTCATATTGTACATCATGGCCACCTAATCATCCCCAGCTTACAATTGGCTCATTCATCCCTGTAACTATTCTCTAGCCCATTGCTATAAATGAGAGTGTGTTCTCAGTCAGGATCCATGCCAAATCTTTTCAGTCTCCTGGGGGGGAATACGTTTTGTCGTGTCCTCTTCACGACTGCCTTAGTGTGTTTGGACCATGATAGTTTATTGGTGATGTGGACACCAAGGAATCTCCAGCTGTCCGGTGAATTATTTTTAGAGATGACATTTTTCAGCCTTTCTGACAATCTTATTGAATGTGTAATTTAGGTAATCTGCTAAAATCGTAGTTTCTGTCTGAATTTGCCACTGGTGGGTTTGTACCATGAAATCAATGTACATTTTCACCATGTAAGTTACAATTCATCAATAAAAAATGGCCTTCTTTGTCCATTTGCTGGGAAATGGTGTATTCTTATTTATCAGGATGCCTGCACCACTGCTGTTACTACAGTAGGTGGCAGCATAGGTCTCTCCAACCCAGCTCCTATTGAAATGTAACATTTCTCCTTTTTTAAATGTAACTTTTTTTAAATAAAAATATTTTAAACTTCTTTGGGATTGGTATCCCTTCCACGGGACGGTTGAGCTAATGAAATTAGCATGAGGCTGTAAGTAACAATAACATTTCCCAGGATGTGAACATATCTGATATTGGCAGACAGCTTAAATTCTTGTTAATCTAACTGCACTGTCCAATTTACAGTAGCTATTACAGTGAAATAATACCATTCTATTGTTTGTGCAAAGAGCACAATTTTGAACATGAAAGTTATCAATAAACAAATTAGGCACATTTGGGCAGTCTTTATACAACATTTTGGACAGAAATAATGCTACTTAATATAATGTTTACATACCCTACATTACTCATCTCATATGTTTAATATACTGTACTCGTTACCATCTACTGCATCTTGCCTATGCCGTTCTGTACCATCACTCATTCATATATCTTTATATATTCTTTATCCCTTTACACTTGTGTGTATAAGGTAGTAATTTTGGAATTGTTAGGTTAGATTACTCGTTGGCTATTACTGCATTGTTGGAACTAGAACCACAAGCATTTCGCTACACTCGCATTAACATCTGCTAACCATGTGTATGTGACAAATAAATTTGATTTGATTTGAAATACAATGGTTCATTGGATCAGTCAAACACTTTGCACATACACTGCTGCCATCTAGTGGCCAAAATCTAAATTCCACCTGGGCGGGAATAATGCGTTATGCCTTTCTCTTGCATTTCAAAGGGTTATGGCTGTGAAAATGGAAATGGCTTTGCAGCAACGCTCTCAATCCAACCTGACAGAGCTTGAGAGGATCTGCAGAGAAGAATGGGAGAAACTTGTAGTAGTGTAGCATCATACCCAAGAAGACTCAAGTCTGTAATCACTGCCAAAGGTGCTTCAACAAAGTAATGAGCAAAGGGCCTGCATACTTATGTAATTATGATATTTCAGTTTTAATATATATACAGTATATACATACACTACCGTTCAAAAATTTGGGGTCACTTAGAAATGTCCTTGTTTTTGAAAGTCAAGCACATTTTATGTCCGTTAAACATCAAATGGATCAGAAATACAGTGTAGACATTGTTAATGTTGTAAATGACTATAGCTGGAAACGGCTGATTTTTTATGGAATATCTAACAGAGGCCCATTATCAGCAAACATCAATCCTGTGTTCCAATGGCACGTTGTGTTAGCTAATCCAAGTTTATAATTTTAAAAGGCTAATTGATCATTAGAAAACCATTTTGCAGTTACGATAGCACAGCTGAATACTGTTGTTCTGATTAAAGAAGCAATACAACTGGACTTCTTTAGACTACTTGACTATCTGGAACATCAGCATTTGTGGTTTCGATTACAAGCGCAAAATGTCCGGAAACAAGGACCTTTCTTCTGAAACTCGTCAGTCTATTCTTGTTCTGAGAAATGAAGGCTATTCCATGCGAGAAATCTCGTACAACACTGTGTACTACTCCCCTCACAGAACAGTGCAATCTAGCTCTATCAGAATAGAAAGAGGTAGTGTAAGGTCCCGGTGCACAACTGAGCAAGAGGACAAGTACATTAGAGTGTCTAGTTTGAGAAACAGGCGCCTCACAAGTCCTCAACTGGCAGCTTCATTAAATGGTACCCGCAAAACACCAGTATCAACGTCAACAGTAAAGAGGCGACTCAGGGATGTTGGCCAAAGAAAAATACATATCTCAGACTGGCCAATAAAAATAAAAGATTAAGATGGGCAAAAGAACACAGACACTGGACAGAGGAACTCTGCCTAGAAGGCCAGCATCCCGTAGTCGCCTCTTCACTGTTGATGTTGAGACTGGTGTTTTGCGGGTACTATTTAATGAAGCAGACTGACTTTATAAGGACGTGTATAGGAGATGTAGTACCCACTGTGATTATTAAAACCTAGCCTAACCAGAAACTGTGGCTAGATGGTAGCATTCACGCGAAACTGAAAGTGCGAACCAGCCCATTTAACCATTGCAAGGCAACTGGTAATGTGGCGTAATATAAGTGTAGTTGGTGCTAGGGCTCAGGTCCTCCGAGAGAGAGAAAGAGAGAATAAGAGAGAGCACACTTAAATTCACACAGGACACCGAATAGGACAGGAGAAGTACTCCAGATATAGCAAACTGACCCTAGCCCCCCGACACATAAACTACTGCAGCATAAATACTGGAGGCTGAGACAGGAGGGGTCAGGAGACACTGTGGCCCCATCCGAGGACACCCCCGGACAGGGCCAAACAGGAAGGATATAACCCCACCCACTTTTCCAAAGCACAGCCCCCACACCACTAGAGGGATATCTTCAACCACCAACTTACCATCCTGAGACAAGGCCGAGTATAGCCCACAAAGATCTCTGCCACTCTGCACTACCCAAGGGGGGGCGCCAACCCAGACAGGAAGACCACATCAGTGACTCAACCCACTCAAGTGACGCACCCCTCCCAGGGACGGCATGAAAGAGCCCCAGTAAGCCTGTGACTCAGCCCCTGTAACAGGGTTAGAGGCAGAGAATCCCAGTGGAAAGAGGGGAACCGGCCAGGCAGAGACAGCAAGGGCGGTTCGTTGCTCCAGAGCCTTTCCATTCATCTTCCCACTCCTGGGCCAGACTACACTCAATCATATGACCCACTGAAGAGATGAGTCTTCAGTAAAGACTTAAAGGTTGAGACCGAGTTTGCGTCTCTTACATGGGTAGGCAGACCATTCCATGAAAATTGAGCTCTACAGGAGAAAGCCCTGCCTCCAGCTGTTTGCTTAGAAATTCTAGGGACAATTAGGAGGCCTGCGTCTTGTGACCGTAGCGTACGTGTATGTATGTGCGGCAGGACCAAATCAGAGAGATAGGTAGGAGCAAGCCCATGTAATGCTTTGTAGGTTAGCAGTAAACCCTTGCCTTGACAGGAAGCCAGTGTAGGGAGGCTAGCACTGGAGTAATATGATACACATTTTTGGTTCTAGTTAGGATTCTAGCAGCCATATTTAGCACTAACTGAAGTTTATTTAGTGCTTTTTCCGGGGAAAGTAGAGCATTGCAGTAGTTTAACCTAGAAGTGACAAAAGCATGGATACATTTTCTGCATCATTTTTGGACAGAAAGTTTCTGATTTTTGCAATGTTATGTAGATGGAAAAAAGCTGTCCTTGAAATGGTCTTGATAGGTTCTTCAAAAGAGAGATCAGGGTCCAGAGTAACGCCGAGGTCCCTCACAGTTTTATTTGAGACGACTGTACAACCATTAAGATTAATTGTCAGATTCAACAGAAGATCTCCTTGTTTCTTGGGACCTAGAACAAGCATCTCTGTTTTGTCCGAGTTTAAAAGTAGAAAGTTTGCAGCCATCCACTTCCTTATGTCTGAAACACATGCTTCTAGCGAGGGCAATTTTGGGGCTTCACCATGTTTCATTGAAATGTACAGCTGCGTGTCATCCGCATAGCAGTGAAAGTTAACATTATGTTTTCGAGTGACATCCCCAAGAGGTAAAATATATAGTGAAAACAATAGTGGTCCTAAAGTGGAACCTTGAGGAACACCGAAATTTACAGTTGATTTGTCAGAGGACAAACCATTCACAGAGACAAACTGATATTTTTCCGACAGATAAGATCTAAACCAGGCCAGAACTTGTCCGTGTAGACCAATTTGGGTTTCCAATCTCTCCAAAAGAATGTGGTGATCGATGGTATCAAAAGCAGCACTAAGGTCTAGGAGCACGAGGACAGATGCAGAGCCTCGGTCTGATGCCATTCATTTGATTGAATTTGATTGTTAAACTGTAACGGTCGTCGTGGGTGGAAGGGATTGTTAGATATTAAGATATTTCTGCACTGTCAGAGCAAGAAGCACAAGCATTTCGCTACACCAGCAATAACATCTGCTAATCACGTGTATGTGACCAATAACATTTGATTTGATTATTGCTAATATTGCACTACTAATTCCATTGCTAATTTAGCTATCTGTATCCACTGGTCATGCTATGCTGATTAGTTTTTTCGGCGTTTACCTTTGCTGCGATATTCCAATGCACTGCCCCTGCTAGCACCTTATGTACATCACTTCTAATACATTGGCATAGTAGCGTACATTGCTATTGTATAGTAATAAATAATTACAGCCTTGTCATGTTTCTTTCTGTTTCTTATTCATAGAACACCAGTACCACTATCCCTTCCACCATTATCAACCCCAGTACCACTATCCCTTCCACCATTATCAACCCTAGTACTACAATCCCTTCCACCATTATCAACCCCAGTACTACAATCCCTTCCACTATTATCAACCCTAGTACTACAATCCCTTCCACCATTATCAACCCCAGTACTACAATCCCTTCCACCATTATCAACCCCAGTACTACAATCCCTTCCACTATTATCAACCCTAGTACTACAATCCCTTCCACCATTATCAACCCCAGTACTACAATCCCTTCCACCATTATCAACCCCAGTACTACAATCCCTTCCACCATTATCAACCCTAGTACTACAATCCCTTCCACCATTATCAACCCCAGTACTACAATCCCTTCCACTATTATCAACCCTAGTACTACAATACCTTCCACCATTATCAACCCTAGTACTACAATCCCTTCCACCATTATCAACCCTAGTACCACTATCAACCCTAGTACTACAATCCCTTCCACCATTACCAACCCTAGTACTACAATCCCTTCCACCATTATCAACCCCAGTACCACTATCCCTTCCACCATTATCAACCCTAGTACTACAATTCAATGCCGTGTGTTTGCCACAAAAAAATGACTTTAGTATGTCTCCTGCTGAGTCATTATCCCTCTGACCAGGGGTCCGGGGCGATTTTCTCTATATTAAACCAGCACTTCTCAAAGTTCACCGACCACCAGGTGGATCTCTTTTTCACCTAGACTAAGTGAGCTATCACAATGGTTCGATTTCCAGTTAGAGACAACAGTCTAGAAAGCAATAACCTCTGGTTTGATTCCTTGTATGGATGAACCAACGATCCAAGGAAGATATAATCCAACAATCCAAAGAAAACCCCTTTAAAAAATTATATCAAAAACGTCATGCAGAACAATGCTAGGCTCTTTCTCAAATCATGGGCCCACAGGTCTAATTCAAGATGACACCTGTGGGTTGGACACGCCAACACCACACCCACACCCACAGCCTTAAAAGTCCTACCACTCAACAGGCAATTATCAGCTCAATACACATTCTTGGCCAAGTACGCAAAAACTGAGATTCATTGAGGGAAAGAATTCCTATTCTATTCCACTTCTGTCATAATGTTTATGTTCAGTATTTCAGTATGTTGAGTAATTGTTATCAGCGTAAGAGTCACTATGAAGTGTTCAGTGTAGAGCTAATATTCCTGCCTTTAGTTCCTGTAAGGAAGCGGGCCTACCCGGAAAATGGAGCAGGGTAGTGTGTGTCTGGTTAATAGACCTACACGGAGGATGGAACAGGGTAGTGTGTGTCTGGTTAATGGGCCTACCCAGAGGATGGAACAGGGTAGTGTGTGTCTGGTTAATGGGCCTACCCGGAGGATGGAACAGGGTAGTGTGTGTCTGGTTAATGGGCCTACCCGGAGGATGGAACAGGGTAGTGTGTGTCTGGTTAATGTGCTCTGACAGTCCCACCAGAGGATTGCATTACACAATCCCCTCTCCCCCCTCTCCTCCAGAACCACCAGTCGCCCAGTGCTTGATCAGGTCCAGGCCTCACTGCACTCATTCATCCCGTGCCAACAGGCACGTGAGTGTGTGTTAGAGCGCTTACCTCCGCAGTAATGACGGCCCAGTGAAAGGAGACCTGTGGTGAGGCCAGATCTGTTCAAGATGGCTGCAATCAGCCGCTCACGACCGTGTCATTGCTGCTCTGCCCCCCCCCCCCCTCCCACACACACACAGTTCAAACCCATAGATGAGAAGGGTTTCGCCAACATTGCTCTGATGAATAGAAAGATATTTAACTGATGTTTTTTTATAGAAACTTCTAAGTAAAAGTCCATCTTCCTGTGGCAATGTATCAACATTGTAATGTTCTATTTAACAGATCCTACTACTTTGTGAGTAACATTGATTCGCATGGTTCTTCATAATGCTTTAATGGAACCACTTCATCCAACTAGATTATATACTGCCTAGTCTGCATGTTGCCAAACATAATAGAAAAGGATTTGATTGTGACCCAATCATTTCTCCTTTGTCCCAAAGTGTGTACTTGTTCACTTCCCTTCATGGACATGAAAGGAAATTACTGGTACATGGAAACTCATGTTTAGCCTACCCCAATGCTTGTAAGTATCTGGGGAGTAGGGAACAAGTGCAGACTTCAGGATAATGAGAGATTATTGGGAGGAACTCAGAAGCCTTCAGGGTAAATGATGCTGACATTATATCCATTACATTTACAGTATCTGCCTCAGGCGGAACCCCAAACGGGACTCTATTCCCTATATTGTGCTAGTTTTGACCAGGGCCCTATTGGTTAGGGTTAGTCCTATAGAACCTGGTAAAAAGTAGTGCACTATATAGGGAAAAGTGTTACATTTGGGATGCAGGCACATGTTCAAACTAATCTTCATATTGTTTGTTTGCTGTAACACTGAGGGAAACATAACCAACAGGTTGTTAGCATATTTCTAACACTATAGTTATGAAGAGAGAACTGACATGATTTAACAGGTTCTTAGTCTATACAGTGGAAGTTGGAAGTTTACATACACTTAGGTTGGAGTCACTAAAACTTGTTTTTCAACTAATTTCTTGTTAACAAACTATAGTTTTGGCAAGTCGGTTAGGACATCTACTTTGTGCATGACACAAGTCATTTTTACATCAATGGTTTACAGACAGAATATTTCACTTATAATTCACTGTATCACAATTCCAGTGGGTCAGAAGTTTACATACACTACATTGACTGTGCCTTTAAACAGCTTGGAAAATTACAGAAAATGATGTCATGGCTATAGAAGCTTCTGATAGGCTAATTGACATGATTTGAGTCAATTGGAAGTGTACCTGTGGATGTATTTCAAGGCCTTCCTTCAAACCTCTTTGCTTGACATCATGGGAAAATCAAAAGAAATCAGCAAAGACCTCAGAAAAAAATGATAGACCTCCACAAGTATGGTTCATCCTTGGGAGCAATTTTCAAATGCCTGAATGTACCGCGTTCATCTGTACAAACAATAGTATGCAAGTATAAACACGATATAAATACAGTCGAAGTCGGAAGTTTACAGTTCACCACTTTATATATACTGTATATATATACAGTTGAATTCAGAAGTTTACATACACCTTTGCTAAATACATGTAAACTCAGTTTTTCACAATTCCTGATATTTAATCCTAGGAAACATTCCCTGTTTTAGGTCAGTTAGGATCACCACTTTATATATATATTTCTTATATCTCCTAGATTCAGGACAACATCTTCAAAACTTTGTTTCTTTTGATTTATTTTTTGACGGTCTTCTTTGCCATTGATGAATATGTTATTTAATGTGTTTCTGCTACAGTGCTTTAGTAGTGATGGACAAATTTAATATTTGATCAAATAATTGTTTTCTTTCTTTTTTGATACCTGAAGGTGTTCTAAAATTTTAAATCAAAACGTTAAGTGATCCATAGTATAAAACAATTCCATATGTCACCTTAGAACCCCCCAATGACTTAGACTTTTAAGATACAGTAAGTAAAATTAGCGCGCAAACAAACTGATTTTCCACTGAGACTTTGTAACAAAACTCCAAATTCTTACTCGTTTTGGAAGAAATAAGCCTGAAACCTTGAACAAAGACTGTTGACATCTAGTGGAAGCCACAGGAATTGCAATCTAGGAGCTAGAACTGCATAGGACCCATAGCTTTCCATTATAAGAGACTAGGAACAAAACAATTCCAGTTGGTTTTTCTTTAGATTTTCTCCTACCTACTCTATTGTGTTATAGTCTCCTACATTATTTGAACATTTCTACAAACGTCAGAGTGTTTTATTTCCAAAGGTACCAATTATATGCATATCCTGGCATCAGGGCCTGAGCAACAGGCAGTTTACTTTGGGCACGTCAGTCAGGCGGAAATTGAGAAAAATAGACCCTATCCTGAAGAAGTCAATTTACTCCATATGTTTTATAGTTGTGATGTCTTCACAACATACTTGTGATGTCTACTACAGAATGCAAGGCAAGTGGGAGACTGGGTTTCAAATCCTTGTTCATTTTCATTTAACCTAGAGTGAGCGAGAAAAAGGCAATTCTTGAATATGGGGTGAGACATTCTCACTAATTTGTAAATAGAGCCAGTACAACGTGACGGTCGGTAGTAACAGGATTGGATGATTCTAAATTGTTTGCCTTCATTACAACATTGCTCAACACCTTTTGAGACCTTTTCGCCTGCAGTACATAGAAGAAGAACAAATTCAATGACGTGGCTCTCCGCCAATAATCACATTTAGAGGATTGGAGGACTCTAAATTAATTTCCGTTAGGATCTGTGATAATATCTAATAATATCTAAGGGGCTTTTATTTAATTCTACAGTATGCCTACACATTCATAGGCTATATACGTACCTTCTTTTTTTTAATATAAAAGGCTTTGAAATCAAATATCTTTAGTTTTGGTGATCCTCTCAGCTCCAGCTCATTTTCAAGTCCTCTCGCGGTTACAGTCCTAACCCTGGAACAGGTAGCACCATAGACAGAAGCTGGTGGTTACAGTCCTAACCCTGGAACAGGTAGCACCATATATAGAAGCTGGTGGTTACAGTCCTAACCCTGGAACAGGTAGCACCATAGATTGAAGCTGGTGGTTATGAGTCCTAACCCTGGAACAGGTAGCACCATAGATAGAAGCAGGTGGTTACAGTCTTAACCCTGGAACAGGTAGCACCATAGATAGAAGCAGGTGGTTACAGTCCTAACCCTGGAACAGGTAGCACCATAGATAGAAGCAGGTGGTTACAGTCCTAACCCTGGAACAGGTAGCGCCATAGTTAGAAGCAGGTGGTTACAGTCCTAACCCTGGAACAGATAGCACCATAGACAGAAGCTGTTGGTTACAGTCCTAAACCTGGAACAGGTAGCACCATAGATAGAAGCATGTGGTTACAGTCTTAACCCTGGAACAGGTAGCACCATAGATAGAAGCAGGTGGTTACAGTCCTAACCCTGGAACAGGTAGCACCATAGATAGAAGCAGGTGGTTACAGTCCTAACCCTGGAACA
Source organism: Oncorhynchus mykiss (assembly GCF_057628025.1). Classification (NCBI taxonomy): domain Eukaryota; kingdom Metazoa; phylum Chordata; class Actinopteri; order Salmoniformes; family Salmonidae; genus Oncorhynchus; species Oncorhynchus mykiss. The sequence goes on along the minus strand of NC_143038.1, from coordinate 78,409,606 downwards.
GGTAGCACCATAGATAGAAGCTGGTGGTTACAGTCCTAACCCTGGAACAGGTAGCACCATAGACAGAAGCTGATGGTTACAGTCCTAACCCTGGAACAGCTAGCACCATAGATAGAAGCTGGTGGTTACAGTCCTAACCCTGGAACAGGTAGCGCCATAGATAGAAGCAGGTGGTTAAAGTCCTAACCCTGGAACAGGTAGCACCATAGATAGAATCAGGTGGTTACAGTCCTAACCCTGGAACAGGTAGCACCATAGATAGAAGCAGGTGGTTACAGTCCTAACCCTGGAACAGGTAGCACCATAGACAGAAGCTGGTGGTTACAGTCCTAAACCTGGAACAGGTAGCACCATAGATAGAAGCTGGTGGTTAAAGTCCTAACCCTGGAACAGGTAGCACCATAGATAGAAGCAGGTGGTTAAAGTCCTAACCCTGGAACAGGTAGCGCCATAGAAAGAAACTGGTGGTTACAGTCCTAACCCTGGAACAGGTAGCGCCATAGAAAGAAGCTGGCTTGATGAAAACAACGTCTATTTCATCTGTTCTCTTTGGTCGCAATGTGATTATTTTTCATTAACAGCTAGTTTTTGAATGGTAAGGGTGGAGTTTTGGGCAGGGTGAGGAAAGGCGTGACTTTCAGGTTACAATAGGCTATAAGTATACAGCAGATTGCCGATTGTCCTCACTTTGATTATACTGTAGCATCATGACCAGGATCTCTATTCATTTGAGCAGATTTGGGCTTCCAGGAGGAACATAAAATCTACTGGAGACATTTCAAAAATACTGGTAGACTTGGGGATTTCGGTCACGGACAGTGCTATTCGCAAACACTTCATCAGATGCTTGTTTTACGCCGAACTCGAAAGCCCAGGAAAATGAACAGGTACAGTAGGCAACAATACTGTAAAGTAGGCTTAACTTCTTGAATCTACTTGAGACGCACATGTCCCAAGTAGGCACCTGGAAATGCAAATGCGCTACGCTAAATGCTAAATGTACTCGTTAAAACTCAAACCTTGATCAAAATTCACAAGCAGGGTATTAAATTAAAGCTACACTCGTTGTGAACCTAGCCAGCAAGTCAGATTTTTAAAATGCTTTTCGGCGAAAGCATCAGAAGCTATTATCTGATAGCATGCACCCCCCAAAATGCCAGCTCGACACGTAAACAACAGATTTTGCGATAGACGGCGCTACCCAAAACGCAGAAATAAAATATAAAACATTCATTACCTTAGACGAGCTTCTTTCTTGGCACTCCTATATGCCCCATAAACATCACTATTGGGTCTTTTTTTCGTTTAAATCGGTCCATATATACCCAAAATAGCTTTGTATTGAAGTAGTGTCATTCAGAAAAATTCATCGTTTTTAAACGCTGCGTAATTTTTTAAAATTAAAAAAGTCGACGATAAACTTTCACAAAACACTTCGAAATCCTTTTGTAATCCAACTTTAGGTATTAGTAAACGTTTATAATCTATCAAAACGATTACAGGGCGATGTCTCTTCAATAGGTCCTCACTTCAAAAACAATGCAATCTGATCTCTCCTTGAACTGCATCCGGGTGAAGACTTGAAAACTTGGGGTCAGACAGATGGATTTTCCAACAATTAATTCGATTGAAAATTAGTACAATGGCGCCATCGTGCGGAATTTGTATGAAGTGCAGGCAAATTTCCATTAAATTCTGTTGTCCTTTAACAACTGGTGGAAGTGACTTATGGAAATTATTTTTTGCTTTCAGAGAGCAGTTTTTCTTGCGTTTTTCAATGAAACACACGCTCTGTTATAGTCACAGCCGTGATTTAACCAGTTTTATAAACTTCAGAGTGTTTTCTATCCACACATACTAATCATATGCATATACTATATTCCTGGCATGAGTAGCAGGACGCTGAAAAGTTGCGCGATTTTTAACAGAATTTTCAAAAAAGGGGGGGGTAGATCTAACAGGTTAATAATGCTAAAAATAATGCTTAAATAAATCGACTGCTGGTCTTTATCGTATGCTGCACATTTTCACATATTCAACAATAATTCACAAAATGGGACAAACACCCAATTGAGACTGCACAGTGGATAAAGAGTCACCTACAGATGGATGTGTGGTTTCAGGGAGAAGCCAGCTGTCAGCCTACGACCAGGCTCAGTGGATAAAGCATCACCTACAGATGGATGTTTGGTTTCAGGGAGAAGCCAGCTGTGAGCCTGCGACCAGGCACGGTGGATAAAGAGTCACCTACAGATGGATTTGTGGATTCAGAGAGAAGCCAGCCTGGGACCAGACACGGTGGATAAAGAGTCACCTACAGATGGATGTGTGGATTCAAGGAGAAGCCAGCCTGCGACCAGGCACAGTGGATAAAGAGTCACCTACAGATGGATGTGTGGTTTCAGGGAGAAGCCAGCTGTCAGTCTGCGACCAGACACAGTGGATAAAGACTCACCTTCAGATGGATGTGTGGTTTCAGGGAGGAAACAGCTGTCAGTCTGGGAACAGACACAGTGGATAAAGAGTCACCTACAGATGGATGTGTGGTTTCAGGGAGAAGCCAGCTGTCAGCCTGCGACCAGACATGGTGGATAAAGACTCACCTTCAGATGGATGTGTGGTTTCAGGGAGAAACCAGCTGTCAGTCTGCGACCAGACACAGTGGATAAAGACTCACCTTCAGATGGATGTGTGGTTTCAGGGAGGAAACAGCTGTCAGTCTGGGAACAGACACAGTGGATAAAGAGTCACCTACAGATGGATGTGTGGTTTCAGGGAGGAAACAGCTGTCAGTCTGGGAACAGACACAGTGGATAAAGACTCACCTTCAGATGGATGTGTGGTTTCAGGGAGAAACCAGCTGTCAGCCTGGGAACAGACACGGTGGATGAAGAGTAACCTACAGATGGATGTGTGGATTCAGGGAGAAGCCAGCCTGGGACCAGACACGGTGGATAAAGAGTCACCTACAGATGGATGTGTGGATTCAAGGAGAAGCCAGCTGTCAGCCTGCGACCAGGCATGGTAGATAAAGAGTCACCTACAGATGGATGTGTGGAATCAGGGAGAAGCCAGCCTGCGACCAAGCACAGTGGATAAAGAGTCACCTACAGATGGATGTGTGGTTTCAGGGAGAAGCCAGCTGTCAGCCTGCGACCAGGCACGGTGGATAAAGAGTCACCTATAGATGAATGTATGGATTCAGGGAGAAACCAGCTGTGAGTCTGGGACCAGGCACGGTGGATAAAGAGTCACCTACAGATGGATGTGTGGTTTCAGGGAGAAACCAGCTGTGAGCCTGGGACCAGGCACGGTGGATAAAGAGTCACCTACAGATGGATGTGTGGTTTCAGGGAGAAACCAGCTGGGAACCTGCGACCAGGTACGGTGGATAAAGAGTCACCTACAGATGAATGTATGGATTCAGGGAGAAACCAGCTGTGAGTCTGGGACCAGGCACGGTGGATAAAGAGTCACCTACAGATGGATGTGTGGTTTCAGGGAGAAACCAGCTGTGAGCCTGGGACCAGACACGGTGGATAAAGAGTCACCTACAGATGGATTTGTGGATTCAGAGAGAAGCCAGCTGTGAGCCTGGGACCAGACACGGTGGATAAAGAGTCACCTACAGATGGATTTGTGGTTTCAGGGAGAAACCAACCTGGGACCAGACACAGTGGATAAAGAATCACCTACAGATGGATGTGTGGTTTCAGGGAGAAACCAGCTGCCAGCCTGCGACCAGGCACGGTGGATAAAGAGTCCACTACAGATGGATGTGTGTATTCAGGGAGAAGCCAGCCTGGGACCAGAAACGGTGTATAAAGAGTCACCTACAGATGGATGTGTGGTTTCAAGGAGAAACCAGCTGTGAGCCTCGTACCAGACACGGTGGATAAAGAGTCACCTACAGATGGATGTGTTGTTTCAGGGAGAAACCAGCTGTGAGCCTCGTACCAGACACGGTGGATAAAGAGTCACCTACAGATGGATGTGTTGTTTCAGGGAGAAACCAGCTGTGAGCCTCGTACCAGACACGGTGGATAAAGAGTCCACTACAGATGGATGTGTGGATTCAGGGAGAAGCCAGCCTGGGACCAGAAACAATGTATAAAGAGTCACCTACAGATGGATGTGTGGTTTCAGGGAGAAACCAGCTGGGAGCCTGGGACCAGACACGGTGGATAAAGAGTCACCTACAGATGGATGTGTGGTTTCATGGAGAAACCAGCTGTGAGCCTGGGACCAGACATGGTGGATAAAGAGTCACCTACAGATGGATGTGTGGTTTCAGGGAGAAACCAGCTGTGAGCCTGGGACCAGACATGGTGGATAAAGACTCACCTTCAGATGGATGTATGGTTTCAGGGAGAAACCAGCTGTCAGCCTGGGAACAGACACGGTGGATGAAGAGTAACCTACAAATGGATGTGTGGATTCAGGGAGAAGCCAGCCTGGGACCTGAAACGGTGTATAAAGAGTAACCTACAGATGGATGTGTGGTTTCAGAGAGAAACCAGCTGCCAGCCTGCGACCAGTCACGGTGGATAAAGAGTCACCTACAGATGGATGTGTGGATTCAGGGAGAAGCCAGCCTGCGACCAGACAGCCAGCCTGCGACCAGGCACGGTGGATAAAGAGTCACCTACAGATGGATGTGTGGTTTCAGGGAGAAACCAGCTGTGAGCCTGGGACCAGACATGGTGGATAAAGACTCACCTTCAGATGGATGTATGGTTTCAGGGAGAAACCAGCTGTCAGCCTGGGAACAGACACGGTGGATGAAGAGTAACCTACAAATGGATGTGTGGATTCAGGGAGAAGCCAGCCTGGGACCTGAAACGGTGTATAAAGAGTAACCTACAGATGGATGTGTGGTTTCAGAGAGAAACCAGCTGCCAGCCTGCGACCAGTCACGGTGGATAAAGAGTCACCTACAGATGGATGTGTGGATTCAGGGAGAAGCCAGCCTGCGACCAGACAGCCAGCCTGCGACCAGGCACGGTGGATAAAGAGTCACCTACAGATGGATGTGTGGTTTCAGGGAGAAACCAGCTGTGAGCCTGGGACCAGACATGGTGGATAAAGACTCACCTTCAGATGGATGTATGGTTTCAGGGAGAAACCAGCTGTCAGCCTGGGAACAGACACGGTGGATGAAGAGTAACCTACAAATGGATGTGTGGATTCAGGGAGAAGCCAGCCTGGGACCTGAAACGGTGTATAAAGAGTAACCTACAGATGGATGTGTGGTTTCAGAGAGAAACCAGCTGCCAGCCTGCGACCAGTCACGGTGGATAAAGAGTCACCTACAGATGGATGTGTGGATTCAGGGAGAAGCCAGCCTGCGACCAGACAGCCAGCCTGCGACCAGGCACGGTGGATAAAGAGTCACCTACAGATGGATGTGTGGTTTCAGGGAGAAACCAGCTGTGAGCCTGGGACCAGACATGGTGGATAAAGACTCACCTTCAGATGGATGTATGGTTTCAGGGAGAAACCAGCTGTCAGCCTGGGAACAGACACGGTGGATGAAGAGTAACCTACAAATGGATGTGTGGATTCAGGGAGAAGCCAGCCTGGGACCTGAAACGGTGTATAAAGAGTAACCTACAGATGGATGTGTGGATTCAGGGAGAAGCCAGCCTGCGACCAGACAGCCAGCCTGCGACCAGGCACGGTGGATAAAGAGTCACCTACAGATGGATGTGTGGATTCCGGGAGAAGCCAGTCTATGACCAGACACGGTGGATAAACAGTCACCTACAGATATATGTGTGGTTTCAGGGAGAAGCCAGCTGTCAGCGTGCGACCAGACACGGTGGATAAAGACTCACCTACAGATGGATGTGTGGTTTCAGGGAGAAACCAGCTGTGAGCCTCGTACCAATCACGGTGGATAAAGAGTCACCTACAGATGGATGTGTGGTTTCAGGGAGAAAACAGCTGTCAGTCTGGGACCAGACACAGTGGATAAAGACTCATCTTCAGATGGATGTGTGGTTTCAGGGAGAAACCAGCTGTCAGCCTGGGAACAGACACGGTGGATGAAGAGTAACCTAAAGATGGATGTGTGGATTCAGGGAGAAGCCAGCCTGGGACCAGACACGGTGGATAAAGAGTCACCTACAGATGGATGTGTGGATTCAAGGAGAGCCAGCTGTCAGCCTGCGACCAGGCACGGTAGATAAACAGTCACCTACAGATGGATGTGTGGATTCAGGGAGAAGCCAGCCTGCGACCAGACAGCCAGCCTGCGACCAGGCACGGTGGATAAAGAGTCACCTACAGATGGATGTGTGGATTCAGGGAGAAGCCAGTCTATGACCAGACACGGTGGATAAAGAGTCACCTACAGATGGATGTGTGGTTTCAGGGAGAAGCCAGCTGTCAGCCTGCGACCAGACACGGTCGATAAAGAGTTACCTTCAGAAGGATGTGTGGATTCAGTGAGAAGCCAACCTGGGACCAGACACAGTGGATAAAGACTCACCTACAGATGGATGTGTGGTTTCAGGGAGAAAACAGCTGTCAGTCTGGGACCAGACACAGTGGATAAAGACTCATCTTCAGATGGATGTGTGGTTTCAGGGAGAAACCAGCTGTCAGCCTGGGAACAGACACGGTGGATGAAGAGTAACCTAAAGATGGATGTGTAGATTCAGGGAGAAGCCAGCCTGGGACCAGACACGGTGGATAAAGAGTCACCTACAGATGGATGTGTGGATTCAAGGAGAGCCAGCTGTCAGCCTGCGACCAGGCACGGTAGATAAACAGTCACCTACAGATGGATGTGTGGATTCAGGGAGAAGCCAGCCTGCGACCAGACAGCCAGCCTGCGACCAGGCACGGTGGATAAAGAGTCACCTACAGATGGATGTGTGGATTCAGGGAGAAGCCAGTCTATGACCAGACACGGTGGATAAAGAGTCACCTACAGATGGATGTGTGGTTTCAGGGAGAAGCCAGCTGTCAGCCTGCGACCAGACACGGTCGATAAAGAGTTACCTTCAGAAGGATGTGTGGATTCAGTGAGAAGCCAACCTGGGACCAGACACAGTGGATAAAGACTCACCTACAGATGGATGTGTGGTTTCAGAGAGAAGCCAGCTGCCAGCCTGCGACCAGGCACGGTGGATAAAGACTCACCTACAGATGGATGTGTGGTTTCAGGGAGAAAAAAGCTGTGAGCCTCGTACCAGACACGGTGGATAAAGAGTCACCTACAGATGGATGTGTGGTTTCAGGGAGAAAACAGCTGTCAGTCTGGGAACAGACACAGTGGATAAAGACTCACCTTCAGATGGATGTGTGGTTTCAGGGAGAAACCAGCTGTCAGCCTGGGAACAGACACGGTGGATGAAGAGTAACCTAAAGATGGATGTGTGGAATCAGGGAGAAGCCAGCCTGGGACCAGACACGGTGGATAAAGAGTCACCTACAGATGGATGTGTGGTTTCAGGGAAAAGCCAGCTGCCAGCCTGCGACCAGGCTCAGTGGATAAAGCATCACCTACAGATGGATGTGTGGATTCAGGGAGAAGCCAACCTGGGACCAGAAACGGTATATAAAGAGTTACCTACAGATGGATGTGTGGTTTCAGGGAGAAGCCAGCCTGCGACCAGGCACAGTGGATAAAGAGTCACCTACAGATGGATGTGAGGAATCATTGAGAAGCCAGCCTGCGACCAGGCACAGTGGATAAAGCATCACCTACAGATGGATGTGAGGAATCATTGAGAAGCCAGCCTGCGACCAGGCACAGTGGATAAAGAGTCACCTACAGATGGATGTGAGGAATCATTGAGAAGCCAGCCTGCGACCAGGCACAGTGGATAAAGCATCACCTACAGATGGATGTGTGGTTTCAGGGAGAAGCCAGCTGTGAGCCTGCGACCAGGCACGGTGGATAAAGAGTCACCTACAGATGGATGTATGGATTCAGGGAGAAACCAGCTGGGAGCCTGGGACCAGGCACGGTGGATAAAGAGTCACCTACAGATGGATGTGTGGATTCAGAGAGAAGCCAGCTGGGAGCCTGGGACCAGACACGGTGGATAAAGAGTCACCTACAGATGGATGTGTGGATTCAGAGAGAAGCCAGCTGGGAGCCTGCGACCAGACACGGTGGATAAAGAGTCACCTACAGATGGATGTTTGGATTCAGAGAGAAGCCAGCTGGGAGCCTGGGACCAGGCAAGGTGGATAAAGAGTCACCTACAGATGGCTGTGTGGTTTCAGAGAGAAGCCAGCTGCCAGCCTGGGACCAGACACGGTGGATAAAGCATCACCTACAGATGGATGTGTGGTTTCAGAGAGAAACCAGCTGCCAGCCTGCGACCAGTCACGGTGGATAAAGAGTCACCTACAGATGGATGTGTGGATTCAGGGAGAAGCCAGCCTGCGACCAGACAGCCAGCCTGCGACCAGGCACGGTGGATAAAGAGTCACCTACAGATGGATGTGTGGTTTCAGGGAGAAGCCAGCTGTGAGCCTGCGACCAGGCACGGTGGATAAAGAGTCACCTACAGATGGATGTGTGGATTCAGAGAGAAGCCAGCTGGGAGCCTGGGACCAGACACGGTGGATAAAGAGTCACCTACAGATGGATGTGTGGATTCAGAGAGAAGCCAGCTGGGAGCCTGGGACCAGACACGGTGGATAAAGAGTCACCTACAGATGGATGTGTGGTTTCAGAGAGAAGCCAGCTGTGAGCCTGGGACCAGGCACGGTGGATAAAGAGTCACCTACAGATGGATGTGTGGATTCAGGGAGAAACCAGCTGGGAGCCTGGGACCAGACACGGTGGATAAAGAGTCACCTACAGATGGATGTGTGGATTCAGAGAGAAGCCAGCTGGGAGCCTGCGACCAGGCACGGTGGATAAAGAGTCACCTACAGATGGATGTGTGGATTCAGGGAGAAACCAGCTGGGAGCCTGGGACCAGACACGGTGGATAAAGAGTCACCTACAGATGGATGTGTGGATTCCGGGAGAAGCCAGTCTATGACCAGACACGGTGGATAAACAGTCACCTACAGATATATGTGTGGTTTCAGGGAGAAGCCAGCTGTCAGCGTGCGACCAGACACGGTCGATAAAGAGTTACCTTCAGAAGGATGTGGGGATTCAGTGAGAAGCCAGCTGCCAGCCTGCGACCAGGCACGGTGGATGAAGAGTAACCTACAGATTGATGTGTGGTTTCAGGGAGAAGCCAGTTGTGAGCCTGCGACCAGGCATGGTGGATAAAGAGTTACCTTCAGATGGATGTGTGGATTCAGGGAGAAACCAGCTGTCAGTCTGCGACCAGACACAGTGGATAAAGACTCACCTTCAGATGGATGTGTGGTTTCAGGGAGAACCCATCCTGGGACCAGACACGGTGGATAAAGAGTCACCTAAAGATGGATGTGTGGATTCAGGGAGAACCCATCCTGGGACCAGACACGGTGGATAAAGAGTCACCTACAGATGGATGTGTGGATTCAGGTTAGAAGCCAGCTGTGAGCCTGGGACCAGGCACGTTGGATAAAGCATCACCTTCAGATGGATGTGTGTTTTCAGATAGAAGCCAGCCTGCGACCAGGCAAGGTGATAACATCCTTTTCCTGCACAGCAATTTGAATAAATCCAGTGATGTTTTTGAAGTTAGTGTATTAGTCTATTTATTTGTTGTCTAATTTTAGAATTCTCTTTAAAGCGTTTTGAGTTGCCAATGTGCCACATTGCATTGTGATAAAAAAAAAGGTTTTTTAATTCATGGCGTGGTTTCTTTTAGCCAAATGTTGATTAGACATGCATACAAATTAGTTTGTGCAGGAAAGAGGAAGAATAGCCTACTGTCTGTAGTCATAAAAACAATTAGGTTAAATACATTGATGTAATTTTGTTGGGTCACGGGTCGGCTCTAGGAACTCATTAAGCTGCCGCTTCTATCTTCATTCAGAAGGTTAAACCAAAAGGTTTTTAGGCCTGCAAGTCAATTACATTAGGTTAAATTACCAGGTTACTTTTTCATTTGGTTATAATAATCCATTTCTTCTGGGAATGTTATGAAGTCCAAAAGTTAGTAATTTGGCTGTCAGAAGTATTAAACTCAACCAATGTCAGCCTTTAAATGCTTTATTATCCAAATGTTTAATGCGTGTGGACAGAGAGAAACAAAATGGTGCCGTTTGAGGCCCTGAGGCAGAGTGATGCTGGAGATGGGGGTGTGAGCAGGTGGGTCTGGCCAGGTGTGATGTAGCTGTCGTTTGTATGTGTATGTTTTGTATTATCTATAAAGATAAAATAAAATCATACAAAAAAATGTAATAAGGAAAAATGACAAGCTGCATCACGCATCTGAATATTCATTATGAAAAGGATATATTTGATTTGTTTTGTTTACATTCTTCATTGTAACCACAATGTCACAAATAATTGAACACACACAATATGAGCAGATTAACTTTGTCCAAACATTTATTTCTTAAAGACTATCAGAAAGAATGTTGATACTTGTCTTTTGATCCAGTTTCAACTGTTCTGCCTGCGGCTATGGAATCCTGACCTGTTCACCGGACGTGCTACCTGTCCCAGACCTATTATTTGACCATGCTGGTCATTTATGAACATTTGAACATCTTGGCCATGTTCTGTTATAATCTCCACCCGGCACAGCCAGAATATGACTGGCCACCCCACATAGCCTGGTTCCTCTCTAGGTTTCTTCCTAGGTTTTGGCCTTTCTAGGGAGTTTTTCCTAGCCACCGTGCTTCTGCACCTGCATTGCTTGCTGTTTGGGGTTTTAGGCTGGGTTTCTGTACAGCACTTTGAGATATCAGCTGATGTACGAAGGGCTATATAAATACATTTGATTTGATTTGATCCAAAGCAATGAATGAGTGAGTCACTCAGCTTTATGCTGACAAATATAGATTTATGCTTCAAAATAGTCAACGAAATAGGCCATGCCTAAATGGATATATTAAATTGCCTAAATAAAATGTTACATTTCATAAATAAATGAAGTAGCTCAGTTATTGAAATTTTGGGCATCCTTTTTCCCCTTCATATCCTTGCTGGACTCTCTTCCATTCCGTTTCTACTTCACATCAGTAAAGAAGGACTCCGTGTTTCAGAAAGTCACTTCATATAGAGGGTCTAATTATTTCACACTGTGGTAAGCCCACCATGACTATTTAAAAAAAATGTGTCAGTCTACATGTCAAGTGTAATTGCGCCATTGTATTTACCCAAGCTCTCTCTCAACTCCAGGACCTTTATTTTTTTGAATTGATGCAGGACTCTAGTGCCAGAGAAGAGAGACTCTCAGACTGAAAACACCCACAATAATTTACGAAAAGATTGTACATTTGTTCCACAGTTTAGATTACCGCTAGATCAGCGTTATAACTCCCCTGTTTGATATTGTGGTGCAGAGACAGAATGCCACCAACTACCACTAACGGTCGCGGCATAAACTCAAAACTTTTAAAGGAAGAACCACTGTAGGAGGTGGTGCAAAGGGGGGTGCTGTGGGATTATTAAAGATACAGTTTGAAGAGGTAGGGTTTCAGATGTTTTTGGCAGATGGGCAGGGACTCTGCTGTCCTAGCTTCAGGGGGAAGCTGGTTCCACCATTGTGGTGCCAGGACAGAGAAGAGCTATGACTGGGCTGAGTTGGAGCTTCCCTCCCTTAGGAGTGGGAAGGCCAAGAGACCAGAGGTGGCAGAATGGAGTGCTCGAGTTGGGGTGTAGTGTTTGAGCATAGCCTGAAGGTAGGGAGAGACAGTTTCTCTTGCTGCTCCGTAGGCAAGCACCATGGTCTTGTAGTGGATGCGAGCTTCGACTGGAAGCCAGTGGAGTGTGCGGAGGAGCTGGGTGACATGGGAGAACTTGGGAAGGTTGAACACCAGGTTTGATAGCTGAGTTCTGGATAAAGTTGTCCACGACACCTGGTAGAAGTGGCCTGCATGATAGGATGCAAAGCCTGAGATGCCCAGCCCTCAGTGGACGGAGAGGAGGATCTGATGGTTCACGGTTTCCAAGGCAGCGGATAGATCTAGGAGGATGAGAACAGAGGAGAGAGACTATGTGACACAGAGAAGAGCGGCTCGGTTGAGTGACCCGTCTTGAAGGTTAGGATCAAGAAGATGGTTCTGAGAGAGATAACGAGAGAGTTGATCAGAGACAGCACGCTCAAGTGTTTTGGAAAGAAAAATAAAGAAGGGATGCTAGTCTGTAGTTTTTGGCATCAGGTGAGTCGCGTGTTGGTTTCTTGACTGACTCGGGCCATTTTGAAGCCAGAGGGGATGCACCCAGTGGTCAGGGACGAGCTGATGAGGGAAGTGAGGAATTGAAAAAGTTATTCAGAGCTGTCTGGAGAAGGGAGGAGGGATGGGGTCGAGCTGGCAGGTTGTCGGGCAGCGGACCACGTTGCAGGATTTCATCTGGAGAGAGAGGGGAGAAAGAGGTCAAGGCGTAGGGTCGTTCTGTGTAAGTGACACAAGTGGACTCAATAGGCTGAGTGAATGAGGAGCGGATGTCGTCAACCTTCTTTTCAAAGGGGTTTACAACTTGCCCACAGAGAGGGAGGAGGGAGAGGTGGAGAATTAGGAGAGAGGAGAAGATGGAAAAGAGTTTCCTTGGGTTAGAGGAAGATGGTGGAAATTTAAAGTTGTAGAAAATGGCTTTAGCAGTAGATACAGAGGAGGATAAGGTAAAGAGGAGGGAGTGAAAGGATGATAGGTCCTCCGGAAGTTTAGTTTTCTACCATTTTTGCTCAGATGCCTGCAGCCCTGTTCTGTGAGCTCGCAATGAGTCACTCAGTCATTGAGCGTGAAGGGAGGGCTTGAGCAGGCCGGGAGGACTGGAGACAGCGTGAGTCATAGGATACGTAAAGGGAGGAGAGTAGGGTTAAAGATGCAGAATCAGGAGACAGTAGGGAGAAGGATTTAGCAGAAGGGAGAGATTATAGGATAGAAGAGGAGAAAGTAGTGGGAGACAGAGAGTGAAGATTGCGATGGCGCATGACCATCTGGGTAGGGGCTGGCAGAAAGGGAGACAGGAAAGGAAACAAAGTAGTGATCAGAGACCTGGAGGGGGGTTGTAGACTCTCAGACCCTCACCTCTCAAGGAGATAACATATCAATGAGTAGGTGTGTCCAAATGTTTTGACTGGTACTGTATGTGTGAAATTAGTTTTGATTTAGAATGGACCAATGTCATGCACCTGTAGGAATAAGCGCAGGGGAAATCTATAGCGAATGAAGGACGCTTTTTCCATGGTTCATTTTCATGCCAGGCAGGTAGGCTATGCTCCTGTTGTAAAGAGAAGCAATGTGAAACATTAGGAAAGTTGAGAAATAAATATAGTAGGCCTACCTATAGAAAGCTGACGGGATCCTCCTCTTTTTAATACAGGCCATCACTCTATTTTCTCGTACAATTGCACAGCCTATAGAAATGTTGAGCAACATGCGGTCATCTGCTCTCATGAAGTGTTTGATTAGATTTTCCATTACATTTGCATTGATGTCAGAGTGATTAGAGGGACAATAGAGTGCTGAATTCCAGGCAGTTAGAACGTTTGGAAGGCTACTAACGAACATCAGCAGCATCAGTGCATGGAGAAGCCTAATTACCGTGACTGATCTGTGGTCAGAGTAACCCTGCTCTGTGGTCAGAATAACCACACATAACCCTATTCCCTATAGGGCCCTGGTCAACAGTAGTACTACACCCTATTCCCTATAGGGCCCTGGTCAACAGTAGTACTACACCCTATAGGGCCCTGGTCAACAGTAGTACTACACCCTATTCCCTATAGGGCCCTGGTCAAAAGTAGTACTACACCCTATTCCCTATAGGGCCCTGGTCAACAGTACTGGACCTTATAGGGTGCATTTTGGGCCTTGGCCCAAAAGTAGGAGGCAGCTCAGCTCAAGCTGTTTCGAGGAAAGCATTACAGCCAGCGGCAACCTGACCACATAATTACCACGAGAGGCCTAGGTTTCCTCTGTCCTCTGTCATAATGTGCGCCGTGTGTGTGTGTGTGTATGCCTGCTTGTGTGTTGTGTGTGTGTGTCATTATCCTCTCAGTAAGCCATATAAAGGCTCTGCCATCAGGCTGTGATCGCTCCACTCCTCCTCCTGATTGGTTGTTATCTAAATGAATCAATGCTCTATACCAGGCCCTTGACCACATAACCACCCTGAATACTGACAGGAAGTATTGAAGGTCAGGAGCGCTCTGCCTGGTGACCCTAGAGGTCACAGCAAGCTGAGCCCTGGGCTGCCACATGGACCTGAATGAGGTTTAATGATTTAGATGACATCTGTTACACACAGCCTGCTAAATACACACACACACACACACACACACACACACACACACACACACACACACACACACACACACACACACACACACACACACACACACACACACACACACACACACACACACACACACACACCGCGTGCTAAAATAAACTGATGTGTTGGTAAGGACAGGTCTGCTGCCACACATCATCCTGGTTCCATCAATAGTCATTGGTATAATAAGGAATAATTAACTCCAGATGAGCATGAAATTCCTATAACTGGAGAGACGGTTGATAGATAACCATGAGGTTCCTACATCTGGAGAGATGGTTGATGAATAACCATGAGGTTCCTACATGTGGAGAGATGGTTGATAGATAACCATGAGGTTCCTACATGTGGAGAGATGGTTAATGGATAACCATGAGGTTCCTACATGTGGAGAGATGGTTGATAGATAACCATGAGGTTCTACATGTGGAGAGATGGTTGATGGATAACCATGAGGTTCCTTCATGTGGAGAGATGGTTGATGGATAACCATGAGGTTCTACATGTTTATTTATTTTATTTTATTTTACCTTTATTTAACCAGGTAGGCTAGTTGAGAACAAGTTCTCATTTGCAACTGCGACCTGGCCAAGATAAAGCATAGCAGTATGAGCAGACAACACAGAGTTACACATGGAGTAAACAATTAACAAGTCAATAACACAGTAGAAAACAAAGGGGGAGTCTATATACAATGTGTGCAAAAGGCATGAGGTAGGCGAATAATTACAATTTTGCAGATTAACACTGGAGTGATAAATGATCAGATGGTCATGTACAGGTAGAGATATTGGTGTGCAAAAGAGCAGAAAAATAAATAAATAAAAACAGTATGGGGATGAGGTAGGTGAAAATGGGTGGGCTGTTTACCAATAGACTATGTACAGCTGCAGCGATCGGTTAGCTGCTCAGATAGCTGATGTTTGAAGTTGGTGAGGGAGATAAAAGTCTCCAACTTCAGCGATTTTTGCAATTCGTTCCAGTCACAGGCAGCAGAGTACTGGAACGAAAGGCGGCCAAATGAGGTGTTGGCTTTAGGGATGATCAGTGAGATACACCTGCTGGAGCGCGTGCTACGGATGGGTGTTGCCATCGTGACCAGTGAGCTGGGATAAGGCGGAGCTTTACCTAGCATGGACTTGTAGATGACCTGGAGCCAGTGGGTCTGGCGACGAATATGTAGCGAGGGCCAGCCGACTAGCGCATACAAGTCGCAGTAGTGGTGGGTGGTATAAGGTGCTTTAGTGACAAAGCGGATGGCACTGTGATAGACTGCATCCAGTTTGCTGAGTAGAGTGTTGGAAGCCATTTTGTAGATGACATCGCCGAAGTCGAGGATCGGTAGGATAGTCAGTTTTACTAGGGTAAGCTTGGCGGCGTGAGTGAAGGAGGCTTTGTTGCGGAATAGAAAGCCGACTCTTGATTTGATTTTCGATTGGAGATGTTTGATATGAGTCTGGAAGGAGAGTTTGCAGTCTAGCCAGACACCTAGGTACTTATAGATGTCCACATATTCTAGGTCGGAACCATCCAGGGTGGTGATGCTAGGCGGGCATGCGGGTGCAGGCAGCGATCGGTTGAAAAGCATGCATTTGGTTTTACTAGCGTTTAAGAGCAGTCGGAGGCCACGGAAGGAGTGTTGTATGGCATTGAAGCTTGTTTGGAGGTTAGATAGCACAGTGTCCAATGACGGGCCGAAAGTATATAGAATGGTGTCGTCTGCGTAGAGGTGGATCAGGGAATCGCCCGCAGCAAGAGCAACATCATTGATGTATACAGAGAAAAGAGGAGGCCCGAGAATTGAACCCTGTGGCACCCCCATAGAGACTGCCAGAGGACCGGACAGCATGCCCTCCGATTTGACACACTGAACTCTGTCTGCAAAGTAATTGGTGAACCAGGCAAGGCAGTCATCCGAAAAACCGAGGCTACTGAGTCTGCCGATAAGAATATGGTGATTGACAGAGTCGAAAGCCTTGGCAAGGTCGATGAAGACGGCTGCACAGTACTGTCTTTTATCGATGGCGGTTATGATATCGTTTAGTACCTTGAGTGTGGCTGAGGTGCACCCGTGACCGGCTCGGAAACCAGATTGCACAGCGGAGAAGGTACAGTGGGATTCGAGATGGTCAGTGACCTGTTTGTTGACTTGGCTTTCGAAGACCTTAGATAGGCAGGGCAGGATGGATATAGGTCTGTAACAGTTTGGGTCCAGGGTGTCTCCCCCTTTGAAGAGGGGGATGACTGCGGCAGCTTTCCAATCCTTGGGGATCTCAGACGATATGAAAGAGAGGTTGAACAGGCTGGTAATAGGGGTTGCGACAATGGTGGCGGATAGTTTCAGAAATAGAGGGTCCAGATTGTCAAGCCCAGCTGATTTGTACGGGTCCAGGTTTTGCAGCTCTTTCAGAACATCTGCTATCTGGATTTGGGTAAAGGAGAACCTGGTTAGGCTTGGGCGAGGAGCAGCGGGGGAGGCGGGGCTGTTGGCCGAGGTTGAAGTAGCCAGGCGGAAGGCATGGCCAGCCGTTGAGAAATGCTCATTGAAGTTTTCGATAATCATGGATTTATCGGTGGTGACCGTGTTACCTAGCCTCAGTGCAGTGGGCAGCTGGGAGGAGGTGCTCTTGTTCTCCATTGACTTCACAGTGTCCCAGAACTTTTTGGAGTTGGAGCTACAGGATGCAAACTTCTGCCTGAAGAAGCTGGCCTTAGCTTTCCTGACTGACTGCGTGTATTGGTTCCGGACTTCCCTGAACAGTTGCATATCACGGGGACTATTCGATGCTATTGCAGTCCGCCACAGGATGTTTTTGTGCTGGTCGAGGGCAGTCAGGTCTGGGGTGAACCAAGGGCTGTATCTGTTCTTAGTTCTGCATTTTTTGAACGGAGCATGCTTATCTAAAATGGTGAGGAAGTTACTTTTAAAGAATGACCAGGCATCCTCAACTGACGGGATGAGGTCAATGTCCTTCCAGGATACCCGGGCCAGGTCGATTAGAAAGGCCTGCTCACAGAAGTGTTTTAGGGAGCGTTTGACAGTGATGAGGGGTGGTCGTTTGACTGCGGCTCCGTAGCGGATACAGGCAATGAGGCAGTGATCGCTGAGATCCTGGTTGAAGACAGCGGAGGTGTATTTGGAGGGCCAGTTGGTCAGGATGACGTCTATGAGGGTGCCCTTGTTTACAGAGTTAGGGTTGTACCTGGTGGGTTCCTTGATGATTTGTGTGAGATTGAGGGCATCTAGCTTAGATTGTAGGACTGCCGGGGTGTTAAGCATATCCCAGTTTAGGTCACCTAACAGAACAAACTCTGAAGCTAGATGGGGGGCGATCAATTCACAAATGGTGTCCAGGGCACAGCTGGGAGCTGAGGGAGGCCGGTAGCAGGCGGCAACAGTGAGAGACTTATTTCTGGAGAGAGTAATTTGTGGAGAGATGGTTGATGGATAACCATGAGGTTCCTACATGTGGAGAGATGGTTGATAGATAACCATGAGGTTCTACATGTGGAGAGATGGTTGATGGATAACCATGAGGTTCCTTCATGTGGAGAGATGGTTGATGGATAACCATGAGGTTCTACATGTGGAGAGAAAGTTGATGGATAACCATGAGGTTCTACATGTGGAGTGATGGTTGATAGATAACCATGAGTTTCCTTCATGTGGAGAGATGGTTGATAGATAACCATGAGGTTCCTACATGTGGAGAGATGGTTAATGGATAACCATGAGGTTCCTACATGTGGAGAGATGGTTGATAGATAACCATGAGGTTCTACATGTGGAGAGATGGTTGATGGATAACCATGAGGTTCCTTCATGTGGAGAGATGGTTGATGGATAACCATGAGGTTCTACATGTGGAGAGATGGTTGATAGATAACCATGAGTTTCCTTCATGTGGAGAGATGGTTGATAGATAACCATGAGGTTCCTACATCTGGAGAGATGGTTGATATATCTAGAAAGGTTATAGTTTATTCGAGTTAACTAAATGAGTTTTGTCTGTTCATACAGACATTACAGACCTATACATGTAATAGTTTATAGATATAGTGTGATGTACATATAATTCATAAAGTATATCGATGTGAAGTTGATAAATACATCTATAAATGTAATAGTTTATAGATATAGTCGATGTTTGTTGATAAATACAGTACATGTACAAGGGTAACAATATAAATGTATTATTCCAATAATCTCTCATTTTATTTTAGAGTTCGATTTAGCGCTCCCAGAAATGATCATTTTGCCCCTGAGTCTAAGACACATGTTGCTGCTTGGTGTGGCATACAATTGCCCTTAAATACTCCAATAAACATTGGCCAACAAAGCCCTGACCTTAAAGAGAGCACTGAAAAGCAACCTCCCTCCCATCCTACTGCATGTAAAGAGAGTAATTGTCCTTGGGAGACTCTCAGTTCCAGCTGAACACAATTTATACACCTCACATATACTTCCTCTTGAGCTAGCTAAATCAGTTATATTGAAACGGATATGTATTATTTAATGTAGTCATTATTTGATATAGCTTTATTTTAATTCATATAAATAAAGTTAGGATATCTTTACTTTGGTTCATAAAAAAATAGACCAAATAAACAACACATTTTAACTATGTCCTATGAAATTAATACACATAATTAATTATATAGCAAACTTAAATTGTTGGAATTTTATGACCCTGTAAATTTAAAAATATATATATTTCAACCAATCTTCATATTATTTTGTTTCAAAAGATGTAAAGGTTATTTCGAGAGATTCTCCCAACTTTTCGTTGAGCCCTAAACCCACTGGTGACTTGGTTCCTTCTGGAAGGTGCAACACTGAAAATAGAGATTAAGTAGACCAACAGAACAGATGGTTGTTTCTGCGTGTTTCCAGCTTCAATATGTAGCAGATGAAGTAGACCAACAGAAGAGATGGTTGTTTCTGCGTGTTTCCAGCTTCAATATGTAGCAGATGAAGTAGACCAACAGAACAGATGATTGTTTCTGCGTGTTTCCAGCTTCAATACGTAGCTGGTCTCAGGACGCTTCCCAAATGGCGCCATATTCTCAATATAGTTCACTTCCTAAGATCAGGGCCCATAGATATAGGATGCTATTAATGCTTTACGGTGGGAACCACACGTGGATATCATCCGTACACCTACTCTGCGTCTCACAAAGACATAGCGGTTGGAACCAAAAATCGCACATTTGGACTCATCAGACCAAAGGACAGAGTTCCACTGGTCTAATGTCCATTGCTCATGTTTCTTGGCTCAAGCAAGTCTCTTCTTCTTAGTGGTGTCCTTTAGTAGTGGTTTATTTGCAGCAATTCGACCATGAAGGCCTGATTCACTCAGTCTCCTCTGAACAGTTGATGTTGAGATGTGTCTGTTACTAGAACTCTTTGAACCATTTATTTGGGCTGCAATTTGAGGTGCAGTTAACTCTAATGAAGTTATGCAGAGGTAACTCTGGGTCTTCCTTTCCTGTGGCGGTCCTCATGAGAGCCAGTTTCATCATTGTGTTTGATGGTTTTTGTGACTGTACTTGAAGAAACGTTCAAAGTGCTTGAAATTTTCCGGATTGACTGACCTTCATGTCTTAAAATATTTATGGACTGTCCGTTTCTCTTTGATTAATTGAGCTGTTCTTGTCATAATATGGAATAGTTTTTTTTACCAAATAGGGGTATCTTCTGTATTCCACCACGACATTGTCACAACACAACTGATAGTGCATTAAGAGGGAAAGAAATTCCACAAATTAACTTTTAACAAGGCACACCTGTTAATTGAAATGCATTCCAGGTGACTACCTCATGAAGCTGGTTGAGATAATGCCAAGAGTGTGCAAAGCTACATCAAGGCAAAGGGCGGCTACTTTGAAGAATCTCAAATATAAAATATATTTTGATTTGTTTAACACTTCTTTGGTTACTACAATACATTATTCCATATGTGTAATTTCATAGTTCTGAAAAAAAGAAAAAAAAGAAAAACCCTGGAATGGGTAGGTGTGTCCAAACCTTTGACGGGTACTGTATATACAGTGCCTTGCGAAAGTATTTGGCCCCCTTGAACTTTGCGACCTTTTGCCACATTTCAGGCTTCAAACATAAAGATATAAAACTGTATTTTTTTGTGAAGAATCAACAACAAGTGGGACACAATCATGAAGTGGAACGACATTTATTGGATATTTCTAACTTTTTTAACAAATCAAAAACTGAAAAATTGGGCGTGCAAAATTATTCAGCCCCCTTAAGTTAATACTTTGTAGCGGCACCTTTTGCTGCGATTACAGCTGTAAGTCGCTTGGGGTATGTCTCTATCAGTTTTGCACATCGAGAGACTGAAATTTTTTCCCATTCCTCCTTGCAAAACAGCTCGAGCTCAGTGAGGTTGGATGGAGAGCATTTGTGAACAGCAGTTTTCAGTTCTTTCCACAGATTCTCGATTGGATTCAGGTCTGGACGTTGACTTAGCCATTCTAACACCTGGATATGTTTATTTTTGAACCATTCCATTGTAGATTTTGCTTTATGTTTTGGATCATTGTCTTGTTGGAAGACAAATCTCCGTCCCAGTCTCAGGTCTTTTGCAGACTCCATCATTCTTCCAGAATGGTCCTGTATTTGGCTCCATCCATCTTCCCATCAATTTTAACCATCTTCCCTGTCCCTGCTGAAGAAAAGCAGGCCCAAACCATGATGCTGCCACCACCATGTTTGACAGTGGGGATGGTGTGTTCAGCTGTGTTGCTTTTACGCCAAACATAACGTTTTGCATTGTTGCCAAAAAGTTCAATTTTGGTTTCATCTGACCAGAGCACCTTCTTCCACATGTTTGGTGTGTCTCCCAGGTGGCTTGTGGCAAACTTTAAACGACACTTTTTATGGATATCTTTAAGAAATGGCTTTCTTCTTGCCACTCTTCCATAAAGGCCAGATTTGTGCAATATACGACTGATTGTTGTCCTATGGACAGAGTCTCCCACCTCAGCTGTAGATCTCTGCAGTTCATCCAGAGTGATCATGGGCCTCTTGGCTGCATCTCTGATCAGTCTTCTCCTTGTATGAGCTGAAAGTTTAGAGGGACGGCCAGGTCTTGGTAGATTTGCAGTGGTCTGATACTCCTTCCATTTCAATATTATCGCTTGCACAGTGCTCCTTGGGATGTTTAAAGCTTGGGAAATCTTTTTGTATCCAAATCCGGCATTAAACTTCTTCACAACAGTATCTCGGACCTGCCTGGTGTGTTCCTTGTTCTTCATGATGCTCTCTGCGCTTTTAACGGACCTCTGAGACTATCACAGTGCAGGTGCATTTATACGGAGACTTGATTACACACAGGTGGATTGTATTTATCATCATTAGTCATTTAGGTCAACATTGGATAATTCAGAGATCCTCACTGAACTTCTGGAGAGAGTTTGCTGCACTGAAAGTAAAGGGGCTGAATAATTTTGCACGCCCAATTTTTCAGTTTTTGATTTGTTAAAAAAGTTTGAAATAGCCAATAAATGTCGTTCCACTTCATGATTGTGTCCCACTTGTTGTTGATTCTTCACAAAAAAATACAGTTTCATATCTTTATGTTTGAAGCCTGAAATGTGGCAAAAGGTCGCAAAGTTCAAGGGGGCTGAATACTTTCGCAAGGCACTGTACATACATACACACACACATATATACCAACTGTCCAAAATAGGATATAGTCAAATATTTATATATTTTCACAACTTGTGTATTTCTTTGTTTTGGACAAATGTAGTATTTCCATTTAAAATATTTTTTTAGGATTGATAAATTCATATTTGATTATACCTGCAAATATCAACTTCTCATCTATACTGATACATGTGTGTGTGGGCATGCGGTGCTGCCACATGCGCATATGTGTGTGTATGAGTGTATGTGTAGTGAGTAATGAACCCAGGCGACTGAGGGTTCAAAACGCTCAAATTTGGGTGGGCTCGCCTTCTGCTGTCACGACAGGCCTCTCCTTGATGGGTGGGCTCGTCCTCTGCTGTCACGACAGGCCTCTCCTTGATGGGTGGACTCGTCCTCTGCTGTCACGACAGGCCTCTCCTTGATGGGTGGGCTCGTCCTCTGCTG
The DNA here is from genome assembly GCF_057628025.1 of Oncorhynchus mykiss. Taxonomy (NCBI): domain Eukaryota; kingdom Metazoa; phylum Chordata; class Actinopteri; order Salmoniformes; family Salmonidae; genus Oncorhynchus; species Oncorhynchus mykiss. The sequence goes on along the minus strand of NC_143038.1, from coordinate 78,387,128 downwards.
TCACGACAGGCCTCTCTCCTTGATGGGTGGGCTCGTACTCTGCTGTCACGACAGGCCTCTCCTTGATGGGTGGGCTCGTCCTCTGCTGTCACGACAGGCTTCTCCTTGATGGGTGGGCTCGTCCTCTGCTGTCACGACAGGCTTCTCCTTGATGGGTGGGCTCGTCCTCTGCTGTCACGACAGGCTTCTCCTTGATGGGTGGGCTCGTCCTCTGCTGTCACGACAGGCCTCTCCTTGATGGGTGGGCTCGTCCTCTGCTGTCACGACAGGCTTCTCCTTGATGGGTGGGCTCGTTCTCTGCTGTCACGACAGGCCTCTCCTTGATGGGTGGGCTCGTCCTCTGCTGTCACGACAGGCTTCTCCTTGATGGGTGGGCTCGTCCTCTGCTGTCACAACAGGCCTCTCCTTGATGGGTTGGCTCATCCTCTGCTGTCACGACAGGCCTCTCCTTGATGGGTGGGCTCGCCCTCTGCTGTCACGACAGGCTTCTCCTTGATGGGTGGGCTCGTCCTCTGCTGTCACGACAGGCTTCTCCTTGATGGGTGGGCTCGCCCTCTGCTGTCACGATAGGCTTCTCCTTGATGGGTGGGCTCGTCCTCTGCTGTCACGACAGGCCTCTCCTTGATGGGTGGGCTCGCCCTCTGCTGTCACGACAGGCCTCTCCTTGATGGGTGGGCTCGCCTTCTGCTGTCACGACAGGCTTCTCCTTGATGGGTGGGCTCGTCCTCTGCTGTCACGACAGGCCTCTCCTTGATGGGTGGGCTCGCCCTCTGCTGTCACAACAGGCCTCTCCTTGATGGGTGGGCTCGTGCTCTGCCGTCACGACAGGCCTCTCCTTGATGGGTGGGCTCGCCCTCTGATGTCACGACAGGCTTCTCCTTGATGGGTGGGCTCGTCCTCTGCTGTCACGACAGGCTTCTCCTTGATGGGTGGGCTCGCCCTCTGCTGTCACGATAGGCTTCTCCTTGATGGGTGGGCTCGTCCTCTGCTGTCACGACAGGCCTCTCCTTGATGGGTGGGCTCGCCCTCTGCTGTCACGACAGGCCTCTCCTTGATGGGTGGGCTCGTCCTCTGCTGTCACGACAGGCCTCTCCTTGATGGGTGGGCTCGCCCTCTGCTGTCACGACAGGCCTCTCCTTGATGGGTGGGCTCGTCCTCTGCTGTCACGACAGGCCTCTCCTTGATGGGTGGGCTCGCCCTCTGCTGTCACGACAGGCTTCTCCTTGATGGGTGGGCTCGTCCTCTGCTGTGACGACAGGCTTCTCCTTGATGGGTGGGCTCGCCCTCTGCTGTCACGATAGGCTTCTCCTTGATGGGTGGGCTCGTCCTCTGCTGTCACGACAGGCCTCTCCTTGATGGGTGGGCTCGCCCTCTGCTGTCACGACAGGCCTCTCCTTGATGGGTGGGCTCGTCCTCTGCTGTCACGACAGGCCTCTCCTTGATGGGTGGGGTCGTCCTCTGCTGTCACGACAGGCCTCTCCTTGATGGGTGGGCTCGCCCTCTGCTGTCACGACAGGCCTCTCCTTGATGGGTGTGAGAAATTAAGGATGAAGTTGTGTTTTCCAGTTGAGTTTCTCAGGCCCGTCAAAGGTTAAGGAAACATGCCACCATGAAAAAACTAAAACACTGTCTCTATGTTGGGGTTAGGGACAGAGACTAACCTGTAGTTTCCTCCATCACCATGACTACTGCTCCAGAGACTAACCTGTAGTTTCCACCAACACCATGACTACTGCTCCAGAAACTAACCTGTAGTTTCCTCCATCACCATGACTACTGCTCCAGAGACTAACCTGTAGTTTCATCCATCACCATGACTACTGCTCCAGAGACTAACCTGTAGTTTCCTCCATCACCATGACTACTGCTCCAGAAACTAACCTGTAGTTTCCTCCAACACCATGACTACTGCTCCAGAGACTAACCTGTAGTTTCCTCCATCACCATGACTACTGCTTAAGAGACTAACCTGTAGTTTCCTCCATCACCACGACTAATGATCCAGAGACTAACCTGTAGTTTCCTCCATCACCATGACTACTGCTCCAGAGACTAACCTGTAGTTTCCTCCAACACCATGACTACTGCTCCAGAGACTAACCTGTAGTTTCCTCCATCAAAATGACTACTGCTCCAGAGACTAACCTGTAGTTTCCTCCAACCCCATGACTACTGCTCCAGAAACTAACCTGTAGTTTCCTCCAACACCATGACTACTGCTCCAGAGACTAACCTGTAGTTTCCTCCAACACCATGACTACTGCTCCAGAGACTAAAACTGTAGTTTCCTCCATCACCATGACTACTGCTCCAGAGACTAACCTGTAGTTTCCTCCAACACCATGACTACTGCTCCAGAGACTAACCTGTAGTTTCCTCCAACACCATGACTACTGCTCCAGAGACTAAAACTGTAGTTTCCTCCATCACCATGACTACTGCTCCAGAGACTAACCTGTAGTTTCCTCCATCACCATGACTACTGCTCTAGAAACGAACCTGTAGATTCCTCCATCACCATGACTACTGCTCCAGAGACTAACCTGTAGTTTCCTCCATCACCATGACTACTGCTCCAGAAACTAACCTGTAGTTTCCTCCAACCCCATGACTACTGCTCCAGAGACTAAAACTGTAGTTTCCTCCATCACCATGACTACTGCTCCAGAGACTAACCTATAGTTTCCTCCAACCCCATGACTACTGCTCCAGAAACTAACCTGTAGTTTCCTCCATCACCATGACTACTGCTCCAGAGACTAACCTGTAGTTTCCTCCATCACCATGACTACTGCTCCAGAAACTAACCTGTAGTTTCCTCCATCACCATGACTACTGCTCCAGAGACTAACCTGTAGTTTCCTCTAACACCATGACTACTGCTCCAGAGACTAACCTGTAGTTTCCTCCAACACCATGACTACTGCTCCAGAGACTAACCTGTAGTTTCCTCCAACACCATGACTACTGCTCCAGAGACTAACCTGTAGTTTCCTCTAACACCATGACTACTGCTCCAGAGACTAACCTGTAGTTTCCTCCAACACCATGACTACTGCTCCAGAGACTAACCTGTAGTTTCCTCCATCACCATGACTACTGCTCCAGAAACTAACCTCTGGTTTCCTCCATCACCATGACTACTGCTCCAGAAACTAACCTGTAGTTTCCTCTAACACCATGACTACTGCTCCAGAGACTAACCTGTAGTTTCCTCCAACACCATGACTACTGCTCCAGAGACTAACCTGTAGTTTCCTCCAACACCATGACTACTGCTCCAGAGACTAACCTGTAGTTTCCTCCAACACCATGACTACTGCTCCAGAGACTAACCTGTAGTTTCCTCCATCACCATGACTACTGCTCCAGAGACTAACCTGTAGTTTCCTCCATCACCATGACTACTGCTCCAGAAACTAACCTGTAGTTTCCTCCATCACCATGACTACTGCTCCAGAGACTAACCTGTAGTTTCCTCCATCACCATGACTACTGCTCCAGAGACTAACCTGTAGTTTCCTCCATCACCATGACTACTGCTCCAGAGACTAACCTGTAGTTTCCTCCATCACCATGACTACTGCTCCAGAGACTAACCTGTAGTTTCCTCCAACACCATGACTACTGCTCCAGAGACTAACCTGTAGTTTCCTTCATCACCATGACTACTGCTCCAGAGACTAACCTGTAGTTTCCTCCATCACCATGACTACTGCTCCAGAGACTAACCTGTAGTTTCCTCCAACACCATGACTACTGCTCCAGAGACTAACCTGTAGTTTCCTCCATCACCATGACTACTGCTCCAGAGACTAACCTGTAGTTTCCTCCATCACCATGACTACTGCTCCAGAGACTAACCTGTAGTTTCCTCCAACACCATGACTACTGCTCCAGAGACTAACCTGTAGTTTCCACCAACACCATGACTACTGCTCCAGAAACTAACCTGTAGTTTCCTCCAACATCATGACTACTGCTCCAGAGACTAACCTGTAGTTTCCTCCATCACCATGACTACTGCTCCAGAGACTAACCTATAGTTTCCTCCAACCCCATGACTACTGCTCCAGAAACTAACCTGTAGTTTCCTCCAACACCATGACTACTGCTCCAGAAACGAACCTGTAGTTTCCTCCAACACCATGACTACTGCTCCAGAAACTAACCTGTAGTTTCCTCCAACACCATGACAATCCCTGATCCTCTCTGCAGGAATAAACGACTGAGTCACAATGTTTTCATCACAAACAGAAGCAGGCAGCTAAAAAGTGAAGTGACTGAATATGGGGGCCAACACCCCATTATAACCCTCTAAATCACTCCTTAGCTGAATCAGGCTGGCTTATTAACACTGACAGCCTTGAACCTGCAGAATGGAGGGAATAAAAGTTTGTGGAGGCCAGAGCAATGATATCGAAACATTCCTTCAGCAACAGTAATGCACACACACACACGGCGGCCACACAGAGACAAAGCTAACCTGACATTCTTGTGTAATTAAGCCATCTCTCTTACAGCACGTTCCTCTAGACCAAAGGGGACCAGCCAGGAACACCGGGGGGGGGGGGGGGGGGGGGGGCAACAGAGCACTGGTATAGGACGTGTCCCAATTGGAAACCTAGTCAATGGGCCAAAGCCCATAGTGCACTATATATGGTTCATAGGGCTCTGATCAACAGTAGTGCACTATATAAGGAATAGGATGCCATTTGGGACACAGCAAAAGAGGCCTGCTGCTGGCCACTCACATCTGTAATCACTATTCAACACACAATGACCATGAAGGCAGTTTAAGTCTAACACTCAGCAGACACAGTGTTCAGAACAGTGATGGTTAAATTGTAATCCCACTTGCCCTTTCAGGGGGACAGAGAAGACACACATAATAGTAGTGGAGTAAACAAACTACATGACTGAAATAAATCAATGTCTGACGTATTAACTGTCTTAAGATAATGATGAGGATGCATTTAATGTGGTTCTTTTACCCTAACAACTCAAGGTGACCTTATAAAAGTATGGAATTAAACTAGATGAGTATTACACTGTAATGACAATAATGGTACGTCTTCAAAGAAGCACACCACAGGGTAAAAATATGGTGCATTATGGCAGAGATGGCAGCATCGTGACCAGCTCTTAGGAAACTTTGCAGTATTTCGTTTTTTTATGTACTATTTTTTACATTATCAGCTCAGGAAATGTTTTGTGTCATTACATACAGCCGGGAAGAACTATTGGATATTAGAGCGGCGGTAACTCACCAGAACTACCAGAATTACGACCAGGAATAAGACTGGTCGCAGATCCTTTGTTCACTCTCCCCAGAGCAATTGAACTTATTCCAGAAGCCGACCCAAAACATCGGCGGCGGAGGAGAGGCACTCGAGGCGGCCTGCAGGTTTGACTTAGGAGGCACGCACACCACCCACCGCTTCCAAGTATATTACTCGCTAATGTTGAGTCTTTGGAAAACAAAGTTGATGAGCTTAGAGCAAGAATTTCTTTCCAGAGTGACATCGGGGCCTGTAACATACTTTGTTTCACGGAAACATTGCTCTCTCGGGATACTCTGTCGGAGTCGGTAAAGCCAGTAGGATTCTTAGTACATCGCGCAGACAGGAATAAATATCTCTCTGAATATCAGAAGGGCCAAGGGGTATGTTTAATGATTAACGACTCATTGTGTAATTCTAGGAACATACAAGAAACTCAAGTCCTTTTGTTCAACCGACCTAGAATACCTCACAATAAAATGCCAATCGTATTATCTGCCAAGAGAACTCTCCTCCATCATCGCCATGGCCGTTTACAACCCACCTCAAACCGAAACATCGACGGCCCTCAAAGAACTTCACTGGACTTTATGCAAACTGGAAACCACATATCCTGAGGATGCATTTATTGTAGCTGGGGATTTTAACAAAACAAATCTGAGGACTAGGCTGCTGAAGTTCTATCAACATATAGACTGTACTACTTGCGCTGCTAAGACTCTCAACCATTGCTATTCAAACCTCCAGAATGCTTACAAGGCCCTCCCCCGTCCTCCTTTCGGCAAATCTGACCACGACGTCATTTTGATCCTCCCGTCCTACAGGCGGAAACTCAAACAGGAAGTGCCCGTGCTTCGTACTATTCAATACTGGTCTGACCAATCGGAATCCACGCTTCAGGATTGTTTTGATCACATGGACTGGGATATTTTTATTTTACCTTTATTTAACTAGGCAAGTCAGTTAAGAACAAATTCTTATTTTCAATGACGGCCTAGGAACAGTGGGTTAACTGCCTGTTCAGGGGCAGAACGACAGATTTGTACCTTGTCAGCTTGGGGGTTGGAACTTGCAACCTTCCGGTTACTAGTCCAACGCTCTAACCAATAGGCTACCCTGCCGCCCCAATGTTCCAGGTAGCTTGCGAAAATAATCTAGACGCATACATGGATACGGTGACTGAGTTTATAAAGAAGTGTACTGGAGATGTAGTACCCACTGTGACTATTAAAACCATTGCAAGGCAACTGGTAATATGGCGGAATATAAACAGTGTGGTTATTCACTCCGCAAGGCAATCAAACAAGCTAAACGTCAGTATAGAGATAAAGTGGAGTCGCAATTCAATGGCTCAGACATGAGACGTATGTGGCAGGGACTACAGACAATCACGGACTACAAAAGGAAACCCAGCCACGCCGCCAAGACCGACATCTTGCTTCCGGGCAGGCTAAACACATTCTTCGCACGCTTTGAGGATAACACACTGACATTGACAGGGCCCGCTACCAAGGACTGTGGGCTGTCCTTCTCCGTGGCTGATGTGAGTAAAACATTTAAATGTGTTAACCGTTGCAAGGCTGACAGCCCAGACGAAATACCTAACCGTGTCCTCAGCGCATGCGCAGACCAGCTGGCTGGTGTGTTTACGGGCATATTCAATCTCTCCCTACCCCAATCTGCAGTCCCCATATGCTTCAAGACAGCCACCATTGTTTGTTTACCCAAGAAGGCAAAGGTAACTATCGCCCCGTAGCACTCACCACTGTCATCATAAAGTGCTTTGAGAGACTAGTCAAGGATCATATCACCCCTAACTTACCTGCCACCCTAGACCCACTTCAATTAGCTTACCGCCCCAATAGATCCACAGATGATGCAATCTCAACCACACTGCACACTGCCCTACGCCATCTGGACAAGAGGAATACCTATGTAAGAATGTTGTTTATTGACTATAGCTCAGCACTCAACACCATAGTACCCTCCAAGCTCATTATTAAGCTCGAGGCCCTGAGTCTGAACCTCGCCCTGTGCAACTGGGTCCTGGACTTCCTGACGGGCCGCCCTCAGGTGTTGAAGGTAGGAAACAACATCTTCACTCCGCTGATCCTCAACACTGGGGTCCCACATGGGTGCGTTCTCAGCCCTCTCCTGTACTCCCTGTTCCCCCATGACTGCGTGGCCAAGCACGCCTCCAACTCAATCATCAAGTTTGCAGACGACACAAAAGTAGTATGCTGCAATAGTTGTGTCGAGGGGCTAGGGTCAGTCTGTTATATCTGGAGAATTTCTCCTGTCTTATCCGGTGTCCTGTGTGAATTTAAAAATGTTCCCTCTAATTCTCACTCTCTCCTTCTCTCTCTCTATCTTTCTCTCTAACTCCCTTTCTCTCTTCTCTCGGAGGACCTGAGTCCTAGGACCATGCCTCAGGACTACCTGGCCTGATGACTCCTTGCTGTCCTCAGTCCACCTGGCCGTGCTGCTGCTCCAGTTTCAACTGTTCTGCATGCGTCTATGGAACCCTGACCTGTTCCCCGGATGGGCTACCCTGTCCTAGGCCTGCTGTTTTTGACTCTCTCTCTCTACCGCACCTGCTGCCTCTAACTCTGAATGATATGCTATGAAAAGCCAACTGACATTTACTCCTGAGGTGCTGACCTGTTGCGCCCTCGACAACCACTGTGATTATTATTATTTGACCCTGATAGTCATCCGTGAACATTTGAACATCTTGACCAGGTACTGTTATAATCGCCACCCGGCACAGCCAGAAGAGGACTGGCCACCCCTCAAAGCCTGGTTCCTCTCTAGGTTTCTTCCTAGGTTCCTGCATTTCTAGGGAGTTTTTCCTTGCCACCGTGCTTCTACATCTGCATTGCTTGCTGTTTGGGGATTTAGGCTGGGTTTCTGTATAGCACTTATGACATTGGCTGATGTAAACAGGGCTTTATAAATACATTTGACTGATTGATTGCAGGCTTGATTACCAACGATGACGAGACAGCCTGCAGGGAGGAGGTTAGGGCTCTGGGAGTGAGGTGCCTGGAAAACAAACTTCTCACTCAACGTCAACAAAACGAAGGAGATGATTGTGGACTTCAGAAAACAGTGGAGGGAGCAGCCCCCTATCCACATCGACGGGACAGTAGTGGAGAAGGTGGATAGCTTCAAGTTCCTTGACGTACACATCACGGACAAACTGAAACGGTCCACCCACACAGACAGTGTGGTGAAGAAGGTGCAAAAGAGCCTCTTCAACCTTATTACGTGGATATATTAAAGCAACATCTCAAGACATCAGTCAGGAAGTTAAAGCTTGGTCACAAATGGGTTTTACTTATGGATATTGACCCCAAACATACTTCCAAAGTTGTGGCAAAATGGCTTAAGGACAACAAAGTCAAGGTATTGGAGTGGCCATCACAAAGCCCTGACCTCAATCCCATAGAAAATGTGTGGGCAGAACTGAAAAGTGCAAGTGAGCAAGGAGGATTACTCAGTTACACCAGCTCTTTCAGGAGCAATGGGCCAAAATTGACCCAACTTATTGTGGGAAGGTTGTGGAAGGCTAGCCGAAATGATTGACCCAAGTTAAACAATTTAAAGGCAATGCTACCAAATAATACTTGAGTGTATGTAAACTTCTGACCCACTGGGAATGTGATGAAAGAAATAAAAGCTGAAATAAATCATTCTCTCTACTATTATTCTGACATTTCACATTCTTAAAATGAAGTGGTGATCCTAATTGACCTAAGATAGGGAATGTTTACTAGGATGAAATGTCCGGAATTGTGAAAAACTGAGTTTAAATGTATTTGGCTAAGGTATATGTAAACTTCTGACTTCAACTGCATAAATAGAAGCACACAGCAGGGTAAAGATATATATAGAACATACCAATGTTCTATAGAGGTGAACCATCCCAACAGGATACATTACTACATTACTACAGTATGTTCTATAGAGGTGAACCATCACAACAGGATACATTACTACAGTATGTTCTATAGAGGTGAACCATCCCAACAGCATACATTACTACATTACTACAGTATGTTCTATAGAGGTGAACCATCCCAACAGGATACATTACCACATTACTACAGTATGTTCTATAGAGGTGAACCATCCCAACAGGATACATTACTACAGTATGTTCTATGGAGGTGAACCATCCCAACAGGATACATTACTACATTACTACAGTATGTTCTATAGAGGTGAATCATCCCAACAGCATACATTACTACATTACTACAGTATGTTCTATAGAGGTGAACCATCCCAACAGGATACATTACTACAGTATGTTCTATAGAGGTGAACCATCCCAACAGGATACATTACTACATTACTACAGTATGTTCTATAGAGGTGAACCATCCCAACAGCATACATTACTACATTACTACAGTATGTTCTATAGAGGTGAACCATCCCAACAGGATACATTACTACATTACTACAGTATGTTCTATAGAGGTGAACCATCCCAACAGGATACATTACTACATTACTACAGTATGTTCTATTGAGGTGAACCATCCCAACAGCATACATTACTACATTACTACAGTATGTTCTATAGAGGTGAACCATCCCAACAGGATACATTACTACATTACTACAGTATGTTCTATAGAGGTGAACCATCCCAACAGGATACATTACTACAGTATGTTCTATGGAGGTGAACCATCCCAACAGGATACATTACTACAGTATGTTCTATAGAGGTGAACCATCACAACAGGATACATTACTACAGTATGTTCTATAGAGGTGAACCATCCCAACAGGATACATTACTACATTACTACAGTATGTTCTATAGAGGTGAACCATCCCAACAGGATACATTACTACATTACTACAGTATGTTCTATAGAGGTGAACCATCCCAACAGGATACATTACTACAGTATGTTCTATGGAGGTGAACCATCCCAACAGGATACATTACTACAGTATGTTCTATGGAGGTGAACCATCCCAACAGGATACATTACTACAGTATGTTCTATGGAGGTGAACCATCCCAACAGGATACATTACTACAGTATGTTCTATAGAGGTGAACCATCCCAGCAGGACACATTACTACATAGACAAAATACTGGTTTAGACAATATTGTATTGCAAAGTCAACAAGGATAAAGGTTGTAGTCATTTGACAACAGTGTATACATTTAATAGGTTGGACATACAAAAACACACAACAAAGATACTGTATTCATGTAGAAATAAAACAAGTTCCGTTGAAAGACAGTTTGATCTGAGTGTCGTATTGTGACATCATTTACATCAGATAGACAAAAAGACTGCTATCAATCAGCACATTAACCTTATGGAAAAATGAACAGAATAATTATCATGTTTTATAGAAAAATAAAATCAATGGCATGATGGTTATTGGACATAGCTTCTTAATAATAACAATAATAATAATAACAATAACATATGTAACATCTTGACTGATGAGGACAGAGTGAGATGTTAGAAACCATATAAAATAATAATATGAAAAAACAAACAAAAACATTATTTTAACAACACTAAGTGTAATGACCACACAGTGTCTGAAAACGTACTGATGTCATAAACAACGTAGTGGAACTAACTCGCTACGTGGGGGGGGGGGGGGTATTTAATTCACACGCTGATAAAATATCCAAAAACAAAACTCTTAAGAATTGTACAAGTATAAAAACATTAATAAATTACATCACAGACATTGAGAACACTTCACAAGGTGCTAATCAAATAATCTGGAACCGGCTGGAACCGGTACTGGAACCGGTACTGGAACATAAACAAGAGTCTGGTCTTTGAAATTATATATATATATTTTTTTTATCAAAGCTTACTCTCTTGTTTTGAACAAAATCACAATACAGTTAGATGTGTGAAGTAATGTCATGTAAGGACATATGACATGTTGTTGTTCTTCAGTTGTTTCCCAGGCAACACCTTAGTCTCATAACAAATAAACAATGGTTAAAAACAAACATTCAACTAGCATGTGTCCAATCAAATAAAAAAGGAACGACTAATATCTATATATTCATATATATTTGTTTAAAATAATTAGCAAAAAACTAGTAAAAATGTATAATAATGAAGTATTAAGGGAGAAAAAAAGAATACAAAAAGCATTCCTGTAAAAGGCTATGTACAAGCTACATTCTACATACTGTACTGTGAATAACAAGCCATAGAAATGATGCATATTTCAGAGGTGTAGGTTATGGTGCTGCCTTAAACCCAACAGAGGAGTGAAAGTATCCCCATATAGCCACAGTGAAAGAGATGGATGAGGCCTATCATTATAATCCCCATAACAATAAGAATACATGGATATCATTATCATTGGGTCTCCAGGTGCCATGATTAGTGTTTTAATAACAATCCTCCTTCAGTGAGTGAGATAGAGAGTGCTATGGGCCCTGGTCAAAAGGAGTCCACTAAATAAGGAATAGAGTGCCATTTGGAATACAGTTAAGAGTGTTAATTAACTGGCAATACAGTCATTGTTAGATTTGGGATTATTATTGTGTAAACACCAAAGTAATCTTTATTAAATAATGCACAATGATAATAATAGCACACACTACTATTTTAAGGCTTGTTCAGTGTAACTGCCAGCTGTGGTAAAGTATGTGCTTATTTAGAGCATCAGAAGAGAGTTGGCGTTCTGTTTCTAAGTAGCCATTCATCTGGTCTATTATCCGTTGTCTTAACGTCAGATTACGGCTGTCTGCACTGATCTGTTCGATAACACGCAAACCTTAGTGGGATTGATAAAAAAAGGAGTTGTGCTACAATACACTGTCATGAGATTAGAAAATGTTACAAATCTGTAGCTAATTTTGACATCAGCAAGTTATAACTACCTAATTCTATACAGTACCAGTCAAATGTTTGGACACACCTACTCATTCAAGGGTTTTACTTTATTTTTACTATTTTCTACATTGTAGAATAATAGTGAAGACATCAAAACTATGAAATAACACATATGGAATCATGTAGTAACCAAAAAAGTGTTAAACAAATCAAAATATATTATATATTATAGATTCTTCAAAGTAGCCACCCTTTGCCTTGATGACAGCTTAACACACGCTTGGCATTCTCTCAATCAGCTTCACCTAGAATGCTTTTCCAACAGTCTGCAGTCCAACTCATCCCAAAACATCTCAATTGGGTTGAGGTCTTGTGATTTTCGAGGCCAAGTCATCTGATGCAGCACTCCATCACTCTCCTTCTTGGCCAAATAGCCCTTAAACAGCCTGGAGATATGTTGGGTCATCGTCTTGTTGAAAAACAAATGATAGGCCAACTAATCGCGAACCAGATGGGATGGCGTTTTGCTGCAGAATGCTGTGGAATCCATGCTGGTTAAGTGGGCCTTGAATTCTAAATAAATCACAGACAGTGTCACCAGCAAAGCACTCCCACACCATCACACCTCCTCCTCCATGTTTCACAGTGGGAGCCACACATGCAGAGATTCTGTTCACCTACTCTGAGTCTCACAGACACTAATATTGGAACCAAAAATCTCAAATTTGCAATCAGACAGATTTCCACTGGTCTAACGTCCATTGCTTGTGTTTATTGATATCCTTTAGTAGAGGTATCTTTGCAGCAATTCGACCATGACGGCCTGATTCGCGCAATCTCTTCTGAACAGTTGATGTTGAGATGTGTCTGTTACTTGAACGATGTGAAACATTTATTTGGGGTGCAATTTCTGAGGCTGTAACTCTAATGAACCTATCCTCTGCAGCAGATGTAACTCTGGGTCTTCCTTTCCTGTGGAGGTCCTCATGAGAGCCAGTTTCATCATAGTTCTTGATGGTTTTTGTAACTGCACTTGAATAAACTTTAAATGACTGACTTTCATATCTTAAAGTAATGATGGACTGTCATTTCTCTTTGCTTATTTGAGCTGTTCTTGACATAATATGGACTTGGTCTTTTACCAAATAGGGCTATCTTCTGTATACCACCCCTAACATGTCAGAACACAACTAATTGGCTCCAAAACATTAAGAAGGAAAGAAATTCCACAATTTAATTGAAATGCATTCCAGGTGACTCATGAAGCTGACTGAAAGAATGCCAAAAGTGTGCAAAGCTGTCATCAAGGCAAAGGGTGGCTACTTTAAAGAATCTCTATGTTTTGATTTAAAACTTTTTTGGTACAACATGATTCCATATGTGTTGTTTCATAGTTTTGATGTCTTCACTATTATTATACAATGTAGAAAAAAGTAAAAAATAAAGAAAAACCCTGGAATGAGTAGGTGTGTCCAATCTTTGAATGGTACTGTGTAGCTAAGGACTACTGTCGTTTTAGAATCCGTATCATTACATTTAAAATGCGCATGAAAATTAGCTAGCTAGCTTGACTGCTAGCTAAGCCGATCTCCAATCTATATATATATGAATTTGTATTTATTAAATTGTTTAAATTTAAACTTTATTTAACTAGGCAAGTCAGTTAAGAACAAATTCTTATTTACAATGACGGTCTACCCTAGCCAAACCCTAAAGACGCTGAGCCAATTGTCCGTCGCCCTATGGGTAGAGTAGAAGTAGAAGTCCCTAGCCAGTGGGTCAGTCTGATGGTTTACTGTAGTAGTCCCTAGCCTGTGTTCAGTCTGATGGTTTACTGTAGCAGTCCCTAGCCTGTGGGTCAGTCTGATGGTTTACTGTAGCAGTCCCTAGCCTGTGGGTCAGTCTGATGGTTTACTGTAGCAGTCCCTAGCCTGTGGGTCAGTCTGATGGTTTACTGTAGTAGTCCCTAGCCAGTGGGTCAGTCTGATGGTTTACAGTAGTAGTCCCTAGCCAGTGGGTCAGTCTGATGGTTTACTGTAGCAGTCCCTAGCCTGTGGGTCAGTCTGATGGTTTACTGTAGCAGTCCCTAGCCAGTGGGTCAGTCTGATGGTTTACAGTAGTAGTCCCTAGCCTGTGGGTCAGTCTGATGGTTTACTGTAGCAGTCCCTAGCCTGTGGGTCAGTCTGATGGTTTACTGTAGCAGTCCCTAGCCTGTGGGTCAGTCTGATGGTTTACTGTAGCAGTCCCTAGCCTGTGGGTCAGTCTGATGGTTTACAGTAGTAGTCCCTAGCCTGTGGGTCAGTCTGATGGTTTACTGTAGCAGTCCCTAGCCTGTGGGTCAGTCTGATGCTTTACAGTAGTAGTCCCTAGCCAGTGGGTCAGTCTGATGGTTTACTGTAGCAGTCCCTAGCCTGTGGGTCAGTCTGATGGTTTACTGTAGCAGTCCCTAGCCTGTGGGTCAGTCTGATGGTTTACTGTAGCAGTCCCTAGCCTGTGGGTCAGTCTGATGGTTTACTGTAGTAGTCCCTAGCCAGTGGGTCAGTCAGATGGTTTACTGTAGTAGTCCCTAGCCTGTGGGTCAGTCTGATGGTTTACTGTAGTAGTCCCTAGCCAGTGGGTCAGTCTGATGGTTTACTGTAGTAGTCCCTAGCCAGTGGGTCAGTCTGATGGTTTACTGTAGTAGTCCCTAGACAGTGGGTCAGTCTGATGGTTTACAGTAGTAGTCCCTAGCCAGTGGGTCGGTCTGATGGTTTACTGTAGTAGTCCCTAGCCAGTGGGTCAGTCTGATGGTTTACTGTAGTAGTCCCTAGCCAGTGGGTCAGTCTGATGGTTTACTGTAGTAGTCCCTAGACAGTGGGTCAGTCTGATGGTTTACAGTAGTAGTCCCTAGCCAGTGGGTCGGTCTGATGGTTTACTGTAGTAGTCCCTAGCCAGTGGGTCGGTCTGATGGTTTACTGTAGTAGTCCCTAGCCAGTGGGTCGGTCTGATGGTTTACTGTAGTAGTCCCTAGCCTGTGGGTCAGTCTGATGGTTTACAGTAGCAGTCCCTAGCCAGTAGGTCAGTCTGATGGTTTACTGTAGCAGTCCCTAGCCTGTGGGTCAGTCTGATGGTTTACTGTAGCAGTCCCTAGCCTGTGGGTCAGTCTGATGGTTTACAGTAGTAGTCCCTAGCCTGTGGGTCAGTCTGATGGTTTACTGTAGCAGTCCCTAGCCTGTGGGTCAGTCTGATGCTTTACAGTAGTAGTCCCTAGCCAGTGGGTCAGTCTGATGGTTTACTGTAGCAGTCCCTAGCCTGTGGGTCAGTCTGATGGTTTACTGTAGCAGTCCCTAGCCTGTGGGTCAGTCTGATGGTTTACTGTAGCAGTCCCTAGCCTGTGGGTCAGTCTGATGGTTTACTGTAGTAGTCCCTAGCCAGTGGGTCAGTCAGATGGTTTACTGTAGTAGTCCCTAGCCTGTGGGTCAGTCTGATGGTTTACTGTAGTAGTCCCTAGCCAGTGGGTCAGTCTGATGGTTTACTGTAGTAGTCCCTAGCCTGTGGGTCAGTCTGATGGTTTACTGTAGTAGTCCCTAGCCAGTGGGTCAGTCTGATGGTTTACTGTAGTAGTCCCTAGACAGTGGGTCAGTCTGATGGTTTACAGTAGTAGTCCCTAGCCAGTGGGTCGGTCTGATGGTTTACTGAAGTAGTCCCTAGCCAGTGGGTCAGTCTGATGGTTTACTGTAGTAGTCCCTAGCCAGTGGGTCAGTCTGATGGTTTACTGTAGTAGTCCCTAGACAGTGGGTCAGTCTGATGGTTTACAGTAGTAGTCCCTAGCCAGTGGGTCGGTCTGATGGTTTACTGTAGTAGTCCCTAGCCAGTGGGTCGGTCTGATGGTTTACTGTAGTAGTCCCTAGCCAGTGGGTCGGTCTGATGGTTTACTGTAGTAGTCCCTAGCCTGTGGGTCAGTCTGATGGTTTACAGTAGCAGTCCCTAGCCAGTAGGTCAGTCTGATGGTTTACTGTAGTAGTCCCTAGCCTGTGGGTCAGTCTGATGGTTTACAGTAGTAGTCCCTAGCCAGTAGGTCAGTCTGATGGTTTACAGTAGTAGTCCCTAGCCAGTAGGTCAGTCTGATGGTTTACAGTAGTAGTCCCTAGCCAGTAGGTCAGTCTGATGGTTTACTGTAGTAGTCCCTAAGCTGTGGGTCAGTCTGATGGTTTACAGTAGCAGTCCCTAGCCAGTAGGTCAGTCTGATGGTTTACTGTAGTAGTCCCTAGCCTGTGGGTCAGTCTGATGGTTTACAGTAGTAGTCCCTAGCCAGTAGGTCAGTCTGATGGTTTACTGTAGTAGTCCCTAAGCTGTGGGTCAGTCTGATGGTTTACAGTAGCAGTCCCTAGCCAGTAGGTCAGTCTGATGGTTTACTGTAGTAGTCCCTAGCCTGTGGGTCAGTCTGATGGTTTACAGTAGTAGTCCCTAGCCAGTAGGTCAGTCTGATGGTTTACTGTAGTAGTCCCTAGCCTGTGGGTCAGTCTGATGGTTTACAGTAGTAGTCCCTAGCCTGTGGGTCAGTCTGATGGTTTACTGTAGCAGTCCCTAGCCTGTGGGTCAGTCTGATGCTTTACAGTAGTAGTCCCTAGACAGTGGGTCAGTCTGATGGTTTGCCATAGTCCCTAGCCAGTGGGTCAGTCTGAGGGTTTGCCATAGTAGTCCCTAGCAGGTTGGTCAGTCTGATGGTTTACAATAGTAGTCCCTAGCCAGCGGGTCAGTCTGATGGATTACTGTAGTAGTCCCTAGCCAGTGGGTCAGTCTGATGGTTTATCGTAGTATTCCCCAGCCAGTGGGTCAGTCTCTTGGTTTACAGTAGAAGTCCCTAGCCAGTGGGTTAGTCTGATGGTTTACAGTAGTTGTCCCAAGCCAGTGAGTCAGTCTGATGGTTTACTGTAGTAGTCCCTAGCCATTGGGTCGGTCTGATGGTTTACTGTAGTAGTTTCTAGCCAGTGGGTCAGTCTCTTGGTTTACAGTAGTAGTCCCTAGCCAGTGGGTCAGTCTGATGGTTTACAGTAGGAGTCCCTAGCCAGTGGGTCAGTCTCTGGGTTTACAGTAGGAGTCCCTAGCCAGTGGGTCAGTCTGCTGGTTTGCCATAGTCCCTAGCCAGTGGGTAAGTCTGATGGTTTGCCAAAGTCCCTAGCCAGTGGGTCAGTCTGACGGTTTGCCATAGTAGGCCCTAGCCAGTGGGTCAGTCTGAGGGTTTGCAGTAGTAGTCCCTAGCCAGTAGGTCAGTCTGATGGTTACCTGTAGTAGTCCTAGCCAGTGGGTCAGTCTGATGGTTTACCGTAATAGTCCCTAGCCAGTGGGTCAATCTGATGGTTTACCGTAGTAGTCCCTAGCCAGTGGGTCAGTCTGATGGTTTACCGTAATAGTCCCTAGCCAGTGGGTCAGTCTGATGGTTTACCGTAATAGTCCCTAGCCAGTGGATCAGACTCTTGGTTTACTGTAGTAGTCCCTAGCCAGTGGGTCAGTCTGATGGTTTTTCCGTACTAGTCCCTAGCCAGTGGGTAAGTCTGATGGTTTGCCAAAGTCCCTAGCCAGTGGGTCAGTCTGAGGGTTTGCCAAAGTAGTCCAAAGCAGGTTGGTCAGTCTGATGGTTTCCAGTAGTAGTCCCTAGCCAGTAGGTCAGTCTGATGGTTACCTGTAGTAGTCCTAGCCAGTGGGTCAGTCTGATGGTTTTTCCATACTAGTCCCTAGCCTGTGGGTCAGACTCTTGGTTTACAGTAGTAGTCCCTAGCCAGTGAATCAGTCTCATGGCTTACTGTAGTAGTACCTAGCCAGTGGGTCAGTCTCTTGGTTTACTGTAGTATTCCCTAGCCAGTGGGTCAGACTCTTGGTTTACCGTAGGAGACCCTAGCCAGTGGGTCAGTCTGCTGGTTTGCCAGTGGGTAAGTCTGATGGTTTACCATAGTAGTCCAAAGCAGGTTGGTCAGTCTGATGGTTTACAGTAGTAGTCCCTAGCCAGTGGGTCAGTCTGATGGTTTACTGTAGTAGTCCCTAGCCATTGGGTCGGTCTGATGGTTTACTGTAGTAGTACCTAGCCAGTGGGTCAGTCTCTTGGTTTACTGTAGTAGTACCTAGCCAGTGGGTCAGTCAGATGGTTTACCGTAGTAGTCCCTAGCCAGTGGGTCAGTCTGATGGTTTACTGTAGTAGTACCTAGCCAGTGGGTCAGTCAGATGGTTTACTGTAGTAGTCCCTAGCCAGTGGGTCAGTCTGATGGTTTACAGTAGTAGATTCTAGCCAGTGGGTCAGTCTCTTGGTTTACTGTAGTAGTCCCTAGCCAGTGGGTCAGTCTGATGGTTTACTGTAGTAGTACCTAGCCAGTGGGTCAGTCAGATGGTTTACTGTAGTAGTCCCTAGCCAGTGGGTCAGTCTGATGGTTGACAGTAGTAGTCCCTAGCCAGTGGGTCGGTCTGATGGTTTACTGTAGTAGTCCGTAGCCATTGGGTCAGTCTGATGGTTTACTGTAGTAGTCCGTAGCCAGTGGGTCAGTCTGATGGTTTACAGTAGGAGTCCCTAGCCAGTGGGTCAGTCTCTTGGTTTACAGTAGGAGTCCCTAGCCAGTGGGTCAGTCTCTTGGTTTACTGTAGTAGTCCCTAGCCAGTGGGTCAGTCTGATGGCTTACCGTAGTAGTCCCTAGCCAGTGGGTCAGTCTGATGGTTTACAGTAGTAGTCCCTAGCCAGTGGGTCAGTCTGATGGTTTACAGTAGGAGTCCCTAGCCAGTGGGTCAGTCTCTTGGTTTACAGTAGGAGTCCCTAGCCAGTGGGTCAGTCTCTGGGTTTACAGTAGGAGTCCCTAGTCAGTGGGTCAGTCTGATGGTTTCCAGTAGTAGTTACTAGCCAGTGGGTCAGTCTGATGGTTTACTGTAGTAGTCCCTAGCCAGTGGGTCAGTCAGATGGTTTACTGTAGTAGTCCCTAGCCAGTGGGTCAGTCTGATGGTTTACTATAGTAGTCCCTAGCCAGTGGGTCAGTCTGATGGTTTACAGTAGTAGTCCCTAGCCAGTGGGTCAGTCTGATGGTTAGTAGCCACTTGCCAATAGTGTTAGGCAGATGAGCAAAGACTATGTTTTCAGAGATGACTTCCACGACTTGCTAAACAGATATCTCCGGGACGCGCTTGTCGCATTAGAATTACGCCATCTGAGGGAAGACAACGGTCTATAATCACAATATTTAACTTACAATAGTCTTCAAATCGAACTAATGGTAGATTGTGAGAAGATGCTGATATGTTTGTAACCATCATCATATTTGACCTCTGAGATTACTCTGAAAATCTCTTCATATTTTGTGCTTAATAGTTGTTTCATAAGTGCCTTTTTGGCTTTCCTTTCTTATCTATGACATTATATTAGGACATTAAATATCATAACTGATAGTGCTTAGGAAATAAATAAATAGCGTGGAGGTGAATGTTTCTAGTGAAGGTCTGGGTCTAGACTGAAATCAACATTGTTTGTGCTAACATCCCACTCCTTGTCAAATATGTTTGGAGTGGAATGTTGGAACAAACAGACTGGATTTCAGGCTATGTCTGGTCTGAGGAGGACAGAGGAAAACATGTATTTCCTAAAATCATCAACAACATTGCAAGGTAATGATAAGCCGCATCCAAATAGCAGGAATGAATTCCCTATGAATAACCTGTAGTTCAACCTATACCCCACCCTAACCCCACCCCACCTATACCCCACCCTACCCTCACCTATACCCCACCCCACCCCACCCTCACCTATACCCCACCCAACCCTAGAATGGAATGACTGCAATGTATTTCTAGGCTGTCTTCCCAAATGGCACCCTATTCCCAATATAGTGCACTACTTTTGACCAGAGCCCTATGGGTGACCAGTGCATTATAACGGGAATAGAGTGCCAGTTGGACAGCAGCCCTAATTTATCTCTAGTGTAGTGACCCCCTGATAAACTGACTGTAGTAAAATGACACACATTTTTCTTTAAAAAATATTTCTAGCAGGTATTCTGTACACTTTAATATCTGAAAGTTATAAAGCAGTTTGTCTCTGTTGGCCCTGGACCTATCAGAAGAGAGGAGTTGGAGAAGCGGTCAGTTCATTGGCCAATAGTACTGCATCAGGAACCAATGGCAGTTCTCAGTGAGTCACTTCCTGTTAAAGGAGGAGTTTCCCATTGCGTTGGATCTTGAGGATCTTTCCCAGTCTCTGTTTAGCCGTCGCCATGCCTTTCTTTAGCCGCTTCGCTGTGAGGAGAGAGACACAGAAAGAGTCAAGACTTTTATAAACCTTCTAAAAAATAAATAATGAATTCAACAGCAACTATCTTTCCAATTGATTAATAGACTGTTGTTTTAAGCATATGTGAAAAGTAGGGGACTAACCTAGACCTATAGGTGGTAGTGTGAATAGTTGAATCACCACAGGTCTATCTGGCTCCGAGGACCAGTGTGTAGTAATGGATTAATTGAGCTAGGCTTCTGGTTTGGGTAAGGTAGATTACTTACCTTCACCCTTTGCTGCTGCTCCTCCTGATGCTGCTCCTCCTGCTGCTGATGCTCCTCCTCCTCCTGCTGCTCCTTCTCCTCCTGCACCTGCTGCTCCTCCTCCTCCTGATGCTGCTGCTCCTCCTCCTCCTCCTGCTGCTCCTCCACCTTCTGCTGATGCTCCTGCTGCTCCTCCACCTCCTGCTGATGCTCCTCCTCCTCCTGCTGCTTCTCCTCCTGCTCCTCCTCCTGCTCCTCGCTCCCCTTTGGCTGTGTTGTTGTTCTGAGACAATGAAGATGTGGAGGGTCGTCTCTGTGTGAGGAAGACTCCGGGGGCCATGGGCTGGAGCCCTCCAGCCTGACTCCCTCCTGCCCCAGAGGAGTACTCGTGGTTGGTCTGCCCCGGCTTAGTGTCCTGGCCCACGCCTGGTTCTGGAGAGCTGCTGTACCTGCTCAGCTTCCTCACTGGCTCCTCCTCTTCCTCCTCCCTCACGGCAGCAGGGGGCTTCTTTTTGGTGCTTTTCTTCTTTTTCTTGGTCTTCTGCTGTTCCTCCTGGGAAAGAAGAAGAAAGGAATACTGCATCCCAAATGACACCGTATGCCCTAAATAGTGCACTATTTTTGACTAGGGAATAATGGGAGCCATACCAGGGCCCTATGAGAGCCATATAAGGGAATAGGGGGTAGTTTGGGACACAGATTATGATTACAGGAACATATCACTGGTGGCAAGAAAGTTTACTACAAGTGGAGAGAAAATTGTTTTATTCAATTACTTTCTGAGCTCTTTGGTAGCCAGCTAGTGAGTTAACAGACGACAGGCAAGCCTAGCTAATTAGCTAGCTAGTTATCATGGCAACATGTGAAAATGTTTTTCAGTCAAATTACTTATTTTTACAACTTCTACAGGCTATGCATGTAGTGTTCTGGGGCCGAGTCTCAGTTGGTAAGAGCTCAAACCACCAAGTGGGTTCAATTCAATTGAGTCCAAGTGGGTAGTTGCGTGGCAACAGTTAGTTAGTCCAACTGACCTGGTGAGAGAGTTTGGCTGCAGCAGCCGCCAGTCCTGTCTCTATGGACGCCACTCTTGCTCCTTCTCTGGCCGGCCTCGCCTGACGAAGCACAGAGGGACCGACACGTGCTACAGACAGACACATTGATCAATACAACTTAAAACTGAATAGAACTTACTGGGACCCACATGCTACAACTTAAAACGGAATAGAACTACTGGGGCCCACATGCTACAACTTAAAACTGAATAGAACTACTGGGGCCCACATGCTACAACTTAAAACTGAATAGAACTACTGGGGCCCACATGCAACAACTTAAAACGGAATAGAACTACTGGGACCCACATGCTACAACTTAAAACTGAATAGAACTACAGGGGCCCACATGCTACAACTTAAAACTGAATAGAACTACTGGGGCCCACATGCTACAACTTAAAACTGAATAGAACTACTGGGGACCCACATGCGCTACAATCACAGAAACCTCACAGCTCAGAACACACTCACATCATCTCATTCAGAGTGGTTGGGTTAAATGCTGAAGGCACATTAGAGTTGAATACATTCAGTTGGACAACCGACTAAGTATCACCTTTCCCTTTCCCTTTCAACTGTTTAATTAAATCAGTCACAGTACATTCGGAAAGTATTCAGACCCCTTCCCCTTTTCCACAGTTTGTTACGTTACAGCCTCATAATGACAAAGCAAAAACAGGTTTTTAGAAATGTATTAAAAATAAAAACAGAAATAGCTTATTTACATAAGTATTCAGACCCTTCGCAATGAGACTCAAAATTTAGCTCAGGTGCACCCTGTTTCCAATGATCATCCTTGAGAGGTTTCTAAAACTGGTTTGGAGTCCACCTGAGGTAAATTCAATTGATTGGACATGATTTGGAAAGGCACAAACCTGTCTATATAAGGTTCAACAGTTGACAGTGCATGACAGAGCAAAAACCATGCCATGAGGTCGAAGGAATTGTCCATAGAGCTCCGAGACAAGATTGTGTCGAGGCACAGATCTGGGGAAAGGTCCCAAAAAATGTCTGCAGCATTGAAGGTCCCCAAGAACAAAGTGGCCTACATCATTCTTAAATGGAAGAAGTTCGGAATCACCAAAAGAGATGGGAGAACCTCTAGAAGGACAACCATCTCTGCAGCATTCCACCAATCAGGCCTTTATTGTAGACTGGCCAGACGGAAGCCAATTCTCAGTAAAAGGCACACAACAGGCCGCTTGGAATTTGCCAAAAGGCACCTAAAAGACTCTGACCATGAGAAACAAGATTCTCTGGTCTGATGAAACCAAGATTGAACTCTTTGGCCTGAATGCCAAGCGTCACGTCTGGAGGAAACCTCTTACCATTCCCTACGGTGAAGCATGGTGGTGGCAGCATCGTGCTGTGGGGATGTTGTTCAACGGCAGGGACTGGGAGACTAGACAGGATTGAGGCAAAGATGAACGGAGCAAAGTACAGAGAGATCCTTGATGGAAACCTGCTCCAGAGCGCTCAGGACCTCAGACTGGGGTGAAGGTTCACTTTCCAACAGCACAACGACCCTAAGCTCACAGCCAAGACAACACAGTGGGGGCTATGGGACAAGTCTCTGAATGTCCTTGGTCCTTGAGTGGCCCAGCCAGAGCCCGGACTTGAACCCAATTGAACATCTCTGGAGAGACCTGAAAATAGCTGTACAGTGATGCTCCCCATCCAACCTGACAGAGCTTGAGAGGATCTGCAGAGAAGAATGGGAGAAACTCCCCAAATACAGGTATGCCAAGCTTGTAGCATCATACCCAAGAAGACTGGAGGCTGTTATCGCTGCCAAATGTGCTTCAACAAAGTACTGAGTGAAGGGTCTGAAAGCTTATGTAAATGTTGAAATTTCAGTTTTTTTTTATTATATATATAAATTTGCAAAAATGTAAAAAAACAGTTTTTGCTTTGTCATTGAGGTATTCTGTGTAGATTGATGAAAAAAAATATTGAATTGATTTTAGAATAAGGCTGTAACGTAACAAAATTTGAATAAAGTCAAGGGGTCTGAATACTTTCTGAATGCACTGTATGTTGTGGCAGGTCTAGAGTCCATAGTTGTGACAGGTGTAGTGTACCTGTGGGGCTGTATGGAGTGTCTGAACCTTTCATCTATACAGTATTAGAGACAGGTGTAGTGTACCTGTGGGGCAGTATGGAGTGTCTGAACCTTTCATCTATACAGTATTAGAGACATGTGTAGTGTACCTGTGGGGCTGTAGAGTGTCTGAACCTTTCATCTATACAGTATTAGAGACAGGTGTAGTGTACCTGTGGGGCAGTATGGAGTGTCTGAACCTTTCATCTATACAGTATTAGAGACAGGTGTAGTGTACCTGTGGGGCTGTAGAGTGTCTGAACCTTTCATCTATACAGTATTAGAGACAGGTGTAGTGTACCTGTGGGGCAGTATGGAGTGTCTGAACCTTTCATCTATACAGTATTAGAAACAGGTGTAGTGTACCTGTGGGGCAGTATGGAGTGTCTGAACCTTTCATCTATACAGTATTAGAGACAGGTGTAGTGTACCTGTGGGGCAGTATGGAGTGTCTGAACCTTTCATCTATACAGTATTAGAGACAGGTGTACAGTACCTGTGGGGCTGTATGGAGTGTCTGAACCTTTCCTCTTCTTGGATCTGGATTTGAAGACAGGGTTATCCTCTTCAGACTCCAGAGAAGGGTAAACTGGAACAAACACACACCCTCTGGTTAGTTAGTACTCATATATAGCACTCATATATAACACTCATATACAGGGATGGATATTAAGCTAGCCTGCTAACTCAAGGCAAGTACTTTTCAGACCAGACTAGTAGAAAACGTACCGAACTAGCCCGCCGGCGAGATTAATTTTGTCTTTTCAAATATCGCATGGCCTAGAATTTCAACCCGGGCTAGTAAACAAATCCTGAAGTTCCATCCCTGATCATATATGATCCACAGCTCAACACGGTCTTCTTCCACAGCTCAACAGTGTCTTCTTCCACAGCTCAACACTGTCTTCTTCCACAGCTCAACACTGTCTTCTTCCACAGCTCCTCATGATCCACAGCTCAACACTGTCTTCTTCCACAGCTCAACACTGTCTTCTTCCACAGCTCCTCACTGTCTTCTTCCACATCTCAACAATGTCTTCTTCCACAGCTCCTCATGATCCACAGCTTCTCACTGTCTTCTTCCACAGCTCAACACTGTCGTCTTCCACAGCTCCTCATGATCCACAGCTCCTCACTGTCTTCTTCCACAGCTCCTCACTGTCTTCTTCCCCAGCTCCTCACTGTCTTCTTCCACAGCTCCTCACTGTCTTCTTCCACATCTCAACACTGTCTTCTTCCACAGCTCAACACTGTCTTCTTCCACAGCTCCTCACTGTCTTCTTCCACAGCTCCGCACTGTAATCTTCCACAGCTCAACACTGTCTTCTTCCACAGCTCCTCACTGTCTTCTTCCACAGCTCCGCACTGTATTCTTCCACAGCTCAACACTGTCTTCTTCCACAGCTCAACACTGTCTTCTTCCACAGCTCCTCACTGTCTTCTTCCACAGCTCAACAATGTCGTCTTCCACAGCTCCTCATGATCCACAGCTCACCACTGTCTTCTTCCACAGCTCCTCACTGTCTTCTTCCCCAGCTTAACACTGACTTCTTCCACAGCTCCTCACTGTCTTCTTCCCCAGCTCAACACTGTCTTCTTCCACAGCTCCTCACTGTCTTCTTCCACAGCTCCTCACTGTCTTCTTCCACAGCTCCTCACTGTCTTCTTCCACAGCTCCTCACTGTCTTCTTCCACATCTCAACACTGTCTTCTTCCACAGCTCAACACTGTCTTCTTCCCCAGCTCAACACTGTCTTCTTCCACAGCTCCTCACTGTCTTCTTCCACAGCTCAACACTGTCGTCTTCCACAGCTCCTCATGATCCACAGCTCAACACTGTCTTCTTCCACAGCTCCTCACTGTCTTCTTCCCCAGCTTAACACTGTCTTCTTCCACAGCTCCTCACTGTCTTCTTCCCCAGCTCAACACTGTCTTCTTCCACAGCTCAACGCTGTCTTCTTCCACAGCTCAACACTGTCTTCTTCCACAGATCAACACTGTCTTCTTCCACAGCTCCTCACTGTCTTCTTCCACAGCTCAACACTGTCTTCTTCCCCAGCTCAACACTGTCGTCTTCCACAGCTCAACACTGTCGTCTTCCACAGCTCCTCATGATCCACAGCTCAACACTGTCTTCTTCCACAGCTCCTCACTGTCTTCTTCCCCAGCTCAACACTGTCTTCTTCCACAGCTCCTCACTGTCTTCTTCCCCAGCTCAACACTGTCTTCTTCCACAGCTCAACACTGCCTTCTTCCACAGCTCCTCACTGTCTTCTTCCCCAGCTCAACACTGTCTTCTTCCACATCTCAACACTGCCTTCTTCCACATCTCAACACTGTCTTCTTCCACAGCTCAACACTGTCTTCTTCCACAGCGCCTCACTGTCTTCTTCCCCAGCTCAACACTGTCTTCTTCCACATCTCAACACTGCCTTCTTCCACATCTCAACACTGTCTTCTTCCACAGCTCAACACTGTCTTCTTCCACAGCGCCTCACTGTCTTCTTCCCCAGCTCAACACTGTCTTCTTCCACAGCTCAACACTGTCTTCTTCCACAGCTCAACACTGTCTTCTTCCACAGCTCAACACTGTCTTCTTCCACAGATCAACACTGTCTTCTTCCACAGTTCCTTCAATCACATCCTCTTTTATTCACTCTCTCCTCAATCTTCTAGAAGGTAACATTCCTGAAAATTGCATATTTCTATCGAGCGATGACACATTTCAGAGGCCAACCAATCAAATTGCTCCATGTGTTGATGATGATGATGCGCATTGCTGCAGTATTTGGTTTCCCCTCCATTAACATGATTTCTCTCCCCCTCTTTCTCCAGCTGTGCGGCAGCTGCATCCTCTCTCCTTCCATCCATACCTCTCTCCCACTAGCAGCGCAGAGTAGAGTGAAGGGTAGAGGCCACTCTACAAACACAGGCTGTATAACCACCGTCTCAGCTAAGAACAAAGCAAAAGACTTACTCTCATAGACCCTGTCTCTAGAACTGACAGCCATCAGTTAGGAACATCTGTTGTATCTGTAGTAAAACATGTATCATATCTCTAATGGAACATGTCACATATCTCTAATGGAACATGCATCATATCTCTAATGGAACATGTATTATATCTCTAATGGAACATGTATCATATCTCTAATGGAACATGTATCATATCTCTAATGGAACATGTATCATATCTCTAATGGAACATGTATCACATATCACATCTCTAATGGAACATGTATTATATCTCTAATGGAACATGTATTATATCTCTAATGGAACATGTATCATATCTCTAATGGAACATGTATCATATCTCTAATGGAACATGCATCACATCTCTAATGGAACATGTATCATATCTCTAATGGAACATGCATCATATCTCTAATGGAACATGTATCATATCTCTAATGGAACATGCATCATATCTCTAATGGAACATGTATCATATATCTAATGGAACATGTATCATATCTCTAATGGAACATGTATCACATATCACATCTCTAATGGAACATGTATTATATCTCTAATGGAACATGTATTATATCTCTAATGGAACATATATCATATCTCTAATGGAACATGTATCATATCTCTAATGGAACATGTATCATATCTCTAATGGAACATGTATTATATCTCTAATGGAACATGTATCATATCTCTAATGGAACATGTATCATATCTCTAATGGAACATGTATCATATCTCTAATGGAACATGTATCATATCTCTAATGGAACATGTATTATATCTCTAATGGAACATGTATCATATCTCTAATGGAACATGTATCATATCTCTAATGGAACATGTATCATATCTCTAATGGAACATGTATCACATATCACATCTCTAATGGAACATGTATTATATCTCTAATGGAACATGTATTATATCTCTAATGGAACATATATCATATCTCTAATGGAACATGTATCATATCTCTAATGGAACATGCATCACATCTCTAATGGAACATGTATCATATCTGTAATGGAACATGCATCATATCTCTAATGTAGTGAAAACTCTACTGAACAAAAATATAAACATGTAAAGTGTTGGTCTTATGTTTCATGAGCTGAAATAACAGATCCCAGCAATGTTCCATACACACAAAAATCTTATTTCTCTCAAATTCTGTGGACAAATTTGTTTACATCCTGTTCAGTGGGCATTTCTCCTTTGCCAAGATAATCCATCCACCTGACAGGTGTGGCACCTTGTTCTGGTGACAATATAAGGCAACTTAAATGTGCAGTTTTGAAACACAACACAATGTCTCAAGTTGAGGGATTGTGCAATTGGCATGCTGACTGCAGGAATGTCCACCAGAACTGTTGCCAGATAATTTAATATTAATTTCTCTACAATAAGCCGGCTCAACTTCGTTCTCTAGTAGAACTCCGCAGACCACGTGTAACCACGCCAGCCCAGGACTTCCACATCCGGCTTCTTTACCTGCCGGATCGTCTGAGACCAGCCACCGGACAGCTGATGAAACTGAGGAGTATTTTGGTCTGTAATAAAGCACTTTTGTGGGAGAAATTCATTCTGATTGCCTGGGCCTGGCTCCCCAGTGGGTTGGCCTGGCTCCCAAGTGGGTGAGCCTATGCCCTCCCAGGCCCACCGATGGCTGCACCCCTGACCAGTCATGTGAAATCCATTTTAGAAAATGTAATCTTCATTTAACTAGGCAAGTCTGTTAAAACCTGTTTGGGGTAGGGGGCAGCATTTTCACTTTTGGATAAATATTTTGGATAAATAGCGTGCCCAAACTGAACTGCCTCCTACTCTGTCCCAGATCCTAATATATGCATATTATTATTGGTATTGCATAGAAAACTCTGAAGTTTCTAAAACTTTTTGAATCATGTCTGTGAGTATAAATGAACTTATTTAGCAGGCGAGGACAAACCATTCAGATTTTTTCCTACCGATTCCACTGGATGTCACCAGTTTGTAGAAATTGGTTGAGGTTTTTCCTTTGTGTAATGAAGAAGTACCATAGCTCAGAACGAACGTCATTTCATGTGAACCTTTTGATAGAGGCGCGTAACCAGAAAAGTAGTGTCAGTTTGTTTTGCTCCTGTATTGAACACAGATCATCCCATCTTCAATTTGATCGATAATATATACGTTTAGAAATACCTAAAGTTGTATTACAAAAGTAGTTTGAAATGTTTTGGCAAAGTTTACAGGTTAACTTTTGAGATATTTTGTAGCGACGTTGCGTAAGTTGGAAGCGGTGCTTTTCTGGATCAAACGGGCCAAATAAATGGACATGTTGGATATATATCGATGGAATTAATCGAACAAAAGGACCATTTGTGATGTTTATGGGACATATTAGAGTGCTAACAAAAGAAGCTTGTCAAAGGTAAGGCATGAATTATATTTTTATTTCTGCGTTTTGTCACGCCTGCAGGGTTGAAATATGCTTCTCTCTCTTTGTTTACTGGGGTGCCATCCTCAGATAATAGCATTGTTTGCTTTCGCCGAAAAGCCTTTTTGAAATCTGACATGGCTGGATTCACAACAAGTGTAGCTTTAATTTGCTATCTTGCATGTGTGATTTCATGAAAGTTTGATTTTTATAATAATTTATTTGAATTTGGCGCCCTGCATTTTTACTGGCTTTTGGCCAGGTGGGAAGTTAGTGTCCCACATATCCCAGAGAGGTTAAAAGGCTAGTAATGGCTCACATCAACACCATTACCCAAAAACACTAGACCCACTACAATTTTCATACCGCCTAAACAGATCCACAGATGATGCAATCTCTATTGCCCTCCACAATGCCCTTTCCCACCTGGACAAAAGGAACACTTATGTGAGAATGCTATTCATTGACTACAGCTCAGCGTTCAACACCATAGTGCCCTCAAAGCTCATCACTAAGTTAAGGATCCTTGTACTAAACACCTCCCTCTGCAACTGGATCCTGGACTTCCTGACAGGCCACCCCCAGGTAGGTAGCAACACAACTGTCACACTGATCCTCAACACTGGAGCTCCCCAGGGGTGCGTGCTCAGTCCCCTCCTGTACTCCCTGTTCACCCACGACTGCATGACCAGGCACGACTCCAACACCATCATTAAGTTTTCAGACAACACAACAGCGGTAGGCCTGATCACTGACAACGATGAGAGAGCCAATAGGGAGGAGGTCAGAGACCTGGCCAAGTGGTGCCGGAATACCATCCTGTCCCTCAACGTAACCAAGACTAAGGAGATGATTGTGGACTACAGGAAAAGGAGGACCGAGCACGCCCCCATTCTCATTGACGGGGCTGTAGCGGAGAAGGTTGAGAGCTTCAAGTTCCTTGGTGTCCACATCACCAACAAACTAGAATGGTCCAAACACACCAAGAAGGTCGTGAAGAGGGCACGACAAAGCCTATTCCCCCACAGGAAACTGAAAATATTTGGCATGGGTCCTGAGATCCTCAAATGTTCTACAGCTGCAACATTGAGAGCATCCTGACTGGTTGCATCACTGCCTGGTATGGCAATTGCTCGGCCCCCGACCGCAAGGAACTACAGAGGGTAGTGCATACGGCCCAGTACATCACTGGGGCAAAGCTGCCTGCCATCCAGGACATCTACACCAGGCGGTGTCAGAGGAAGGCCCTAAAAATTGTCAAAGACCCCAGCCACCCCAGTCATAGACTGTTCTCTCTACTACCTCAAGGCAAGCGGTACCGGAGTGCCAAGTCTAGGACAAAAAGGCTTCTCAACAGTTTTTACCCCCAAGCCATAAGACTCCTGAACAGGTAATCAAATGGCTACCCGGTCTATTTACATTGTGTGCCCCCCCACCGACCCCTCTTTTTACACTGCTACTACTCTCTGTTTATCATATATGCATAGTCACTTTAACTATACATTCAAATACATATGTACATACTACCTCAATTGGGCTGACCAACCAGTGCTCCCGCACATTGGCTAACCGGGCTATCTGCATTGTGTCCCACCACCTCCTCTTTTACGCTACTGCTACTCTCTGTTCATCATATATGCATAGTCACTTTAACCATATCTACATGTACATACTACCTCAATGAGCCTGACAACCGGTGTCTGTATGTAGCCTCGCTACTTTTATAGCCTCGCTACTGTATATACCCTGTCTTTTTACTGTTGTTTTATTTCTTTAATTACCTATTGTTCACCGAACACCTTTTTTGCACTATTGGTTAGAGCTTGTAAGTAAGTATTTCACTGTAAGGTGAACACCTATTGTATTCGGCGCACGTGACAAATAAACTTTGAGTTGATTTGAACTCACTCAGGTGCCTTGCAAAATCACATTTGACATTGTCCGTAAGCTTGAGTTAATCTGTACAATGATGATGGAAAGACCTGTGTGTTGTCCTTGTTAATGAAGACAGAGAAGAGCTCCAACTTCTTAATCATAGCCTCAATTTTGTCCGGCACATTGAATAGAGTCCCTGTAATCCTAGATTCAGATTATTCAGGTGAGAAAAAACATCACCCAGATAGGCCAGTTGTGTGAGAAGCTCGGCATCATGCAAGCGGTCAGACAAGTGAAAATCATGGTCAGTTAACTCTTGGAACTACCCATCCCGGATCCTGGAGAATTGTCATCAACTACACTAATTAGCATAGCGCAACGGTCAAAAAATATTACTAGAAAATATTCATATTCATGAAATCACAAGTGAAATATAGTGAAACACAGCTTAGCCTTTTGTTAATCACCCTGTCATCTCAGATTTTGAAATTATGCTTTACAGCCAAAGCAAGACAAGCGTTTGTGTAAGTTTATCGATAGCCTAGTATAGCATTATGTCCAGCTAGCAGCAGGAAGCTTGGTCACGAAAATCAGAAAAGCAATCAAATTAATCGTTTACCATGGATGATCTTCGGATGTTTTCACTGACGAGACTCCCAGTTAGACAGCAAATGTTCCTTTTGTTCCATAAAGATTATTTTTATACCCAAAATTCCTCCGTTTGCTTGTCACGTTATGTTCAGAAATCCACCGGAAATAGCGGTCATGACAACGGCGGAATTTTTTTTCAAATTATATCCATAATATCGACAGAAACATGGCAAACGTTTTTTATAATCAAACCTCAAGGTGTTGACTACCTCTGTCTTTTACGCAAGAATCACTCTGAGAGCCCTCAGCTGGCCACTTATGCAATGTAGTCGTTTACGCTCATTCTTCAACATAAAGGCGTGAAACTACATCACAATGCTGTAGACACCTTAGGGAATACGTATAAAAAGGAATCTGGTTGATATCTCTTTCAGTGACCAATAGGGGTGCATAGGAACACAACGGTTTCAAAACATGAGTCACTTCCTGATTGGATTTTTCTTAGGCTTTCGCCTGCAATATGAGTTCTGTTATACTCACAGACAATATTTTGACAGTTTTGGAAATTTTAGAGTGTTTTCTATCCTAAGCTGTCAATTATATGCATATTCTAGCATCTGGTCCTGAGAAATAGGCGGTTTACTTTGGGAACGTTATTTTTCCCAAAATAAAAATAGTGCCCCCTAGTTTCAAGAGGTTTAAGAGAACTTTAAGCTCGTCTCTCAATTAAAATATGTGTCAATATTTTTCCCCTTGATAACCAGCGCACTTCTGTATGTTGTAAAAGCATTACATGGTGGCTTCCCATTACATTGCATAGTGCAGAAAATACATGAGAGTTCAGGAGCCTTGCTTTAACATAGTTAACCATTTTGACTGTAGTGTCCAAAACGTCTTTCAAGCTGTCAGGCATTTCCTTGGCAGCAAGAGCCTCTCGGTGGATGCTGCAGTGTACCCAAGAGCCTCTCGGTGGATGCTGCAGTGTACCCAAGAGCCTCCCGGTGGATGCTGCAGTGTACCCAAGAGCCTCTCGGTGGATGCTGCAGTGTACCCAAGAACCTCTCGGTGGATGCTGCAGTGTACCCAAGAGCCTCTCGGTGGATGCTGCAGTGTACCCAAGAACCTCTCGGTGGATGCTGCAGTGACCCAAGTGGCGTCGGGAGCAACTGCTTGCACGTTACCACTCCACTAGGTCTCCCTGTCATGGCTTTTGCGCCATTAGTACAGAAACCAATATGAGCAGCAACTACGTCTGGCTACATACGGACCCGTTAGTGGAATTCGGACCCGTTAGTGGAGTCTTATTTTTTAAATGGTCATGTTTCGTTTCTAAATGTCTGTGGAAGAGGGAAGGTTTACCGTGAGAGAGTAACGGTTAATGTGATTGGATGAGTAACGGTTAATGTGATTGGATGAGTAACGGTTAATGTGATTGGATGAGTAACGGTTAATGTGATTGGATGAGTAACGGTTAATGTGACTGGATGAGTAACGGTTAATGTGATTGGATGTTAATTATTTGACTAAGTTACCTGTATTTGACATTGTGTTGTTGAACACGCTGAACACTAGATGGTTTAATTGTTTTTTTGGCAGTGAAACAAAATTACTCAGGCAAGAAAAAAACCTCACCCAGATGTATAGCCCTGTTGGAAAATATCAATGGACTTTTTGAACACGTGAAGAAAAATATGACGTACGGCCTTGCGCGTACCCCCTGTTTGGGAATACCTGATCTAGTGAAAACTCTACTATATTTTCAGTAGAACATGTATCATATCTCTAGTGAAAACTTGACTATATCTTCAGTAGAACATGTATCACGTCTCTAGTGGAAACTACTATATCTTTAATAGAAAACGTATCACATCTCTAGTGGAAACTCTGCTATAACTCTAGTAGAAAACATATAATGACAAATGGAAACTCTACTATATCTCTAGTGGAAACTATATCTCCAGTGGAACATGTATCACATATCTAGAACATGTATGATATCTCCAGTAGAAACTCTAATATATCTCTAGTAGAACAAGTATTATATCTCTAGTAGAACAAGTATTATATCTCTAGTAGAACAAGTATTATATCTCTAGTGGAAACTCTACTATATCTGTAGTAGAAACTTTACTATATCTCTAGTAGAACAAGTATTACATCTCTAGTGGAAACTCTACTATATCTCGAGTAGAAACTACTCTATAGCTTGAGTAAAACATGCATCATATCTCTAGTGGAATCTCTACTATATATCTATAGTAGAACATGTATCATATGTCTACTGGAAACTTTACTCTATCTCTAGTAGAACATTTATTATATGTCTAGTGGAAACTATCATATCTCTAGTAGAAAACGTATCATGACTCTAGTGGAAACTCCACTAGATATCTCTAGTTACCATAATCTGAGTCCTTGAAGCAGGCGTCCATGTGATCCTGATCATCATCGAACTCGGCACTGTCGATGCTGCTGCTCTTCTTCGTCTTTTTGGGGGGTCGTTTGGCTGGCCGCTTACTTACTCCTCCTCCCGCTCCGCTTGCTGCTCTTCCCTTCCGTCCAGCGGTGGTGGTGTTGGAGTGGTTTCTGCCGGGCCGGTCACAGCCCCAGGCCCCAGGGGTGTCGGAGGAGATGGCCGTGGCCCCAGCGGTAGCCCCGGAGGACAGGTTGGCCATAGACAACATCCCCTGAATGGCCTCCTGTGTGCTGGGAGATGCAGGTGGCTGACTGTAAGTACGTCAATAAGAAATAACACAACACAATAACACATTACACTGCTGGAAGGTGTACCCGCCGGAGAAAGAGACAGATCGAGAGAGAGAGAGAGAGAGAGAGAGAGGGAGAGAGAGAGAGAGAGAGAGATAGAGAGAGAGAGAGAGAGAGAGAGGGAGAAAGTTATAGAACCCATTGCCCTTTATCGTTGTGAGGTCTGGGGTCCGCTCATCAACCAAACATTCACAAAATTCAAATTGAGACTGCATGCAGACTTCTGCAAAAGTATAATCTGTGTACAACGTAAAACACCAAATATTGCATGCAGAGCAACCTTCCATAAGAAAGCCATCACCTACAGAGAGATGAACCTGGAGAAGAGTCCCCTAACCAAGCTCGTCCTACAGAGCCCCAGGACAGCAACACAATTATACCCAACCAAATCATGAGAAAACAAACAATTACTTGACACATTGGAAAGAATTAACAAAAAAACAGAGCAACTAAAATGCTATTTGGCCCTAAACAGAGTACACAGTGGCAGAATACCTGACTACTGTAACTGATCCAAACTTAAGGAAAGCTTTGACTATGTACAGACTCAGTAAGCATAGCCTTGCTACTGAGAAAGAACACCTTAGGAAGCTCTGACGCTCAAGAGAAGACAGGCTATGTGCACACCGCCCACAAAATGAGGTGGAAACTGAGCTGCACTTCCTTACCTCCTGACAAATGTATGACCATATTAGAGACCCATACATTTGAAGTCAGAAGTTTACATACACCTTAGCCAAATACATTTAAACTCAATTTTTCACAATTCCTGACATTTAATCCGAGTAAAAGTTAGGATCACCACTTTACTTCAAGAATGTGAAATGTCAGAATAATAGTAGAGAGAATTATTTATTTCAGGTTTTATTTCTTTCATCACATTCCCAGTGGGTCAGAAGTTTACATACACTCAATTAGTATTTGGTAGCATTGCCTTTAAATTGTTTAACTTGAATTTTGGCCCATTCCTCCTGACAGAGCTGGTGTAACTGAGTCAGGTTTGTAGGCCTCCTTGCTCGCACACACTTTTTCTGTTCAACCCACAAATGTTCTAAAGGATTGAGGTCAGGGCTTTGTGATGGCCACTCCAATACCTTGACTTTGTTGTCCTTAAGCCATTTTGCCACAACTTTGGAATTATGCTTGGGGTCATTGTCCATTTAGAAGACCCATTTGTGACCAAGCTTTAACTTCCAGACTGATGTCTTGAGATGTTGCTTCAATATATCCACATAATTTTCTGACCTCATGATGTCATCTATTTTGTGAAGTGCACCAGTCCCTCCTGCAGCAAAGCACCCCCACAACATGATGCTGCCACCCCCTTGCTTCACGGTTGGGATGGTGTTCTTAAGCTTGCAAGCCTCCCCTTTTTCCTCCAAAACATAACGATGGTCATTATGGCCAAACAGTTCTATTTTTGTTTCATCAGACCAGAGGACATTTCTCCAAAAAGTACCATCTTTGTCCTCATGTGCAGTTGCAAACCGCAGTCTGGCTTTTTTTATGGCGGTTTTGGAGCAGTGGCTTCAACCTTGCTGAGCGGCTATTCAGGTTGTCGATGTAGGACTCCTTTTACTGTGGATATAGATGCTTTTGTACCTGTTTCCTACAGCATCTTCACAAGGTTCTTTGCTGTTGTTCTGGGATTGATTTGCACTTTTCGCACCAAAGTATGTTCATCTCTAGGAGACAGAACGCGTCTCCTTCCTGAGCGGTATGATGGCTGCGTGGTCACAAAGTGTTTATACTTGCGTACTCTTGTTTGTACAGATGAACGTGGTACCTTCAGGTGTTTGGAAATTGCTCTCAAGGATGAACCCAACTTGTGTAGGTCTACCGTTTTTTTATGAGGTCATGGCTGATTTACTTTGATTTTCCCATGTCAAGCAAAGAGGCACTGAGTTTGAAGCTAGGCCTTGAAATGCATCCACAGGTACACCTCCAATTGACTCAAATGATGTCAATTAGCCTATCAGATGCTGCTAAAGCCATGACATAATTTTCTGGAATTGTCCAAGTTGTTTAAAGGCACAGTCAACTTAGTGTATGTAAATTTCTGACCCACTGGAATTGTGATACAGTGAATTATAAGTTAAATAATCTGTCTGTAAACAATTGATGGAAAAATTACTTGTGTCATGCACAAAGTAGATGTCCTAACCGACTTGCCAAAACTATAGTTTGTTAACAAGACATTTGTGGAGTGGTTGAAAAACAAGTTTTAATGACTCCAACCTAAGTGTATATAAACTTCTGATTTCAACTGTATACACCTATTCTGAAAGGCCTGAGAGTGTGTAACAGCACTAAGAAAGGGGCACCACCAAGCAAGAGGCACCACCAAGCAAGACCAAGGAGCTCTCCAAACAGGTGAGGGACAAAGTTGTGGAGAAGTACAGATCAGGGTTTAAAAAAAACATCAGACACTTTGAACATCCCACGGGGCACCATTAAATCCATTATTAAAAAATGGAAAGAATATGGCACCACAACAAACCTGCCAAGAGAGGGCTGTCCACCAAAACTCACGGACCAGGCAAGGAGGGCATTAATCAGAGAGGCAACAAAGAGACTAAAGATATCTCTGAAGGAGCTGCAAAGCTCTACAGCGGAGATTTGAGTATCTGTCCATAGGACCACTTTAAGCCGTACACTCCACAGAGCTGTGCTTTACGGAAGAGTGTCAAGAAAAAAGCCATTTATTAAAGAAAAAAATAAGCAAACACTTTTGGTGTTCATCAAAAGGCATGTGGGAGACTCCCCAAACATATGGAAGAAGGTACTCTGGTCAGATAAGACAAAAAATGTGTTTTTTGGCCATGAAGAAAAACGTTATGTCTGGCGCAAACCCAACACCTCTCATCACCCCGAGAACAACATCCCCACAGTATTTTTCATCGGCAGGGACTGGGAAACTGGTCAGAATTGAAGGAATGATGGATGGCGCTAAATACAGGGAAATTCTTAAGGGAAACCTGTTTCAGTCTTCCAGAGATTCGAGACTGGGGCGGAGGTTCACCATCCAGCAGGACAATAACCCTAAGCATACTGCTAAAGCAACACTCGAGTGGTTTAAGAGGAAACATTTAAATGTCTTGGAATGGCCTAGTCAAAGCCCAGACCTCAATCAAATTGAGAATCTGTGGTATGACTTAAAGATTGCTGTACACCAGTGGAACTCATCCAACTTGAAGGAGCTGGAGTAGTTTTTCCTTGAAGAATGGGCAAACATCCCAGTGGCTAGATGTGCCAAGCTTATAGAGACATACCCCAAGAGACTTGCAGCTGTAATTGCTGCAAAAGGTGGTTCTACAAAGTATTGAGTTTGTGGGGGATGAATAGTTATGCACACTCAATGTTTCATTTTTTTTTGTCTTATTTCTTGTTTGTTTCACTAAAAAAGGTATTTTGTATCTTCAAAGTGGTAGGCATGTTGTGTAAATCAACTCAAAAGGAGCCTTTTGGACCTAGACTTGGCACTCTGGTACCGCTTGCCGCGCGGTAGCAGAGAGAACTGTCTATGAGTTGGGTGACTGGAGTCTTTGACAATTTTTTGGGCCTCCCTCTGACACCGCCTAGTATATAGGTCCTGGATGTTAGGAAGCTTGGCCCCAGTGATGTACTGGGCAGTACGCACTACCCTCTGTAGCGCCTTACAGTCGGATTCCGGGCAGTTGCTGTACTGGTCTGCCATGTAGCTTCTGTCTATTTGAGTTGGTCAGTACGTGTAGGAAATCATTTCTAATGTGGATTTTTTGAAAGATATCAAGTACAAAAACTGCATAAGTGTTCTCCACTTTCTGGAGGACCGAGTTTTGAAATCAGTGGAAATAGAGTCTGATAGTTAAGGAGATGGAGAAATCTCTGGCATTTGATTGCAAATATGCAGAAGGAGTCAAAAAGAGAACACCCAGAAGGCTGTTGTATAAAACACTTGTCTCCGGATTACATTTTAAAACTAAGGGCAACCATGGCATCCGGGACAGAGAAGGAGAAGCATCCATCCATGTATACGGGTAAGATAGTCTAGGTAGCTACATTTTCAGATATTACACGTTTCTAATTTTTGTCAGAAAGTCATTTTCATTTCAAGTTAAGTGTACTGTTAGCTAGCTAGCCAAAGTTAGCTGGCTGGTTCACTACTTCACATTATGTGTATGATCTGTGTAGTAATATTATTTGTATCTCAGAGCCATTTGCTTTGCTAGTTATATCCTAATATTAGCTAGCTAACATTGTACCCGGTTGGTTAGCTACCTGCAGATTCATGCAGGGTAGCAACTTCACGAGTCAGGATTATGGTTCATTGTTTAGCTAGCTAGCTAGCTAGCTAAATGTCTAAAGAAAAGACTCCACTATGAAAGTAACCATTTCAATAGAATGTTCATGATGTCACTGCGAAAACTGTTGATAGACATAGCTGGTAAATTCGCTATCTACTACGATTTCTCTCTTCTGAGTGTGCCAGAGTGCAGAATAACTTATGAATTTACGAATGCTCAACACCAGTTGAATATAGCCGGTGTCAGTAAACATTGGCAAAAATTAAATTGTTGCCAGCAGCACATTTGCAGTTACCAACGCTCTGGATAACATAAAAACAGCCTAACCAGCTCTGCTCGGATGAGTAAAATGGTCAGAGTGAGGTGTTCTCTCATTTGTGTCTGGAAGCAGCTAGTTAGCTTGGTTGCTTCACTGCTGTTGTTAGGACAGAATGGCTCGGATCAACTCTTAAAGAGATGGGTGGGGCTAAAGCTTAACAGGGTGTGAATGATGCTGAATGGGTGTAGACAAAGAGCTCTCCAGTTGGTGTACCAAAATATTTAAAAGACATTTTCTCAAAAGTGGGTTTACAAGTTTATCAACTTTCAAAACAGAATAACTTTCCCCATTGTTCCTCGACTGTAGTGTACCATGCTGTGATGTCATGTTGTTTTGCAACCATGCTGTGTTGTCATGTTGTGTTGCTACCATGCTGTGCTGTCATGTTGTCATGTTGTGTTGCTACCATGTTGTGTTGTCATGTTGTGCTGCTACCATGCTGTGTTGTCATGTTGTGTTGCTACCATGCTGTGTTGTCATGTTGTGTTGCTACCATGCTGTGTTGTCATGTTGTGTTGCTACCATGTTGTTGTCATGTTGTGTTGCTACCATGCTGTGTTGTCATGTTGTGTTGCTACCATGCTGTGTTGTCATGTTGTTGTCATGTTGTGTTGTCACCATGCTGTGTTGTCGTCTTAGGTCACTCGTTATGTAATGGTATCTCTCTTATCGTGATGTGTGTTTTGTCATATATTTTTATTTTGTATTTTTAATCCCAGCCCCCATCCTCGCAGGAGGCCTTTTGCCTTGTGGTAGGCCATAAATAAGAATTTGTTCTTAACTGGCTTGCCTAATTAAATGAAGGTATAAAAAAAATGATGTACCTGTTGACGCTGTAGTCGATGCCGCCCACTGCTTTGCTGGCCTGTAGTAGGTCCAGGATGCCTGCCGTGCTTCCCGCCTTCTTCTTTACCTTCAAGTTACGACCTTTCAACTCCCGCTTGACCTCTGGCTTGACTTCTGTGTCGATGTGGAGCGACTCTTCATCTGATGAGTCAGTCTTCTGAGAATGGAATAGAGCAACACGTTTTATTGTACAACACACTGAACACAAGAAGAGCATATAACTTTATAATTCACTGTGAAACGGAAACACACCACAGGCACACAATGACGCCTGACAGCCAGACGTACACCTGATCTACGTCACACAGGTGATCCCAGACATGACCCGTCAGTTAGGATACATTCCTACTACTATTATAACTATGACCTGGTTGAATGGGGCAGTAGGAGTTTTTAAAATTTATTTTACCTTTATTTAACTAGGCAAGTCAGTTAAGAACAAATTCTTATTTTCAATGACGGCCTAGGAACAGTGGGTTAACTGCCTGTTCAGGGGCAGAACGACAGTTTTGTACCTTGTCAGCTTGGGGGTTTGAACTTGCAAAATCCGGTTACTCGTCCAACGCTCTAACCACTAGGCTACCCTGCCGCCCCAGGAGTGGGATATACAGTACAACACCTCCCCTACTTAAACACACCCAGTACTACTGATCCTCATGACAATAGTGATGGAGGCCTGTAACAGCTGGATCTAGGTCTCTAGGTCTCTCTCTCTCTCTCTCTCTCTCTCTCTCTCTCTCTCTCTCTCTCTCTCTCTCTCTCTCTCTCTCTCTCAAGGGTCATATTATGTCTATATACAGTGGGGCAAAAAAGTATTTAGTCAGCCACCAATTGTGGAAGTTCTCCCACTAAAAAGATGAGAGAGGCCTGTAGGTACACTTCAAATATGACAAACAAAATGAGAAAAAAAATCCTGAAAATCACATTGTAGGATTTTTAATGAATTTATTTGCAAATGATGGTGGAAAATAAGTATCTTTTTTTGTACAGTGTTGTAACGATGTGCAAATAGTTAAAGTTCTTCACTGGTTGCCCTTTTCTTGTGGCAACACGACGTCTTGCTGCTGTGATGGCACACTGTGGTATTTCACCCAGTAGATATGAGAGTTTGTCAAAAATGTAGTTTGTTTTCTAATTCTTTGTGGATCTGTGTCACTGGGATCTACAGTTTGAACCCACAGCTGTGTCTGGCTCCACACCCACCCTGCCTGGCCATCTAGATGTGTGAAGGTTAGTGTCTTTTCTGTAGGGAAGGTAATGATCCATCATGTATGACATTCCTGGGAGTGTGTAAACTTAAATGTTGTATCACCATAGGATTTTTGTATGCTCTCTGTAGTTATGTAGTTGAAAATGTATCAATGTGGGCAAACTCGAGGCAGACTTGGAACAAAATATTGTGCAGTAAAATAATTCTCCACTGGATGAGTCTGAAACTTTGCAAACACACTGCTGTTAGAATTATATTTTACCGGATCTAATATGTTATATTCTGCTACATTAATTCCACAAACTTCAAAGTGTTTCCTTTCAAATGGTTGTTGAGTGGACCCAAGACCTCACAACCATGAAGGGCAATGGATCCTATAACTGATTCAAGTATTTTTAGACAGATCCTAATTGGTATTTCAAA
This sequence comes from Oncorhynchus mykiss, assembly GCF_057628025.1. Taxonomy (NCBI): domain Eukaryota; kingdom Metazoa; phylum Chordata; class Actinopteri; order Salmoniformes; family Salmonidae; genus Oncorhynchus; species Oncorhynchus mykiss. Next base: position 78,345,643 of record NC_143038.1, on the reverse strand, counting down.
TGTTATGTTCCTTTTGATGGCATAGAAGGCCCTTCTTGCCTTGTCTGTCAGATCGTTCACAGCTTTGTGGAAGTTACCTGTGGTACTGATGTTTAGGCCGAGGTATGTCTAGTTTTTTGTGTGCTCTAGGGCAACGGTGTCTAATGGAATTTGTATTTCTGGCCCTGGAGACTGGACCTTTGTTGGAACACCATTTGTTACTTACTAAGATTTACTGTCAGGGACCAGGTCTGACAGGGACCAGGTCTGATAGGGACCAGGTCTGACAGGGACCAGGTCTGATAGGGGCCAGGTCTGACAGGGACCAGGTCTGACAGGGACCAGGTCTGACAGGGACCAGGTCTGATAGGGACCAGGTCTGATAGGGACCAGGTCTGACAGGGACCAGGTCTGACAGGGACCAGGTCTGATAGGGACCAGGTCTGATAGGGACCAGGTCTGACAGGGACCAGGTCTGACAGGGAGAGACGAAGGTCGAAAGCCATGCGTCCTCCGAAACACAACCCAACCAAGCTGCACTGCGTCTTAACACAGCGCTCATCCAACCTGGAAGCCAGTCACACGAATGTGTCGGAGGAAACACCGTCCACCTGGCGACCTGGTTAGCGTGCACTGCGCCTGGCCCGCCACAGGAGTCACTAGTGCGCGATGAGAGGAGGATGTCCCTACCGGCCAATTAGGATATCCCTGCTGACAATTAATCTTGATGGTTGTACAGTCGTCTCAAATAAAACTGTGAAGGACCTCGGCGTTACTCTGGACCCTGATCTCTCTTTTGACGAACATATCAGACTGTTTTCCATCTACGTAACATTGCAAAAATCAGAAACTTTCTGCCCAAAAATGATGCAGAAAAATTCATCCATGCTTTTGTTACTTCTAGGTTAGACTACTGCAATGCTCTACTTTCCGGCTACCCGGATAAAGCACTAAATAAACTTCAGTTAGTGCTAAATACGGCTGCTAGAATCCTGACTAGAACCCAAAAATTTGATCATATTACTCCAGTTCTAGACTTCCTACACTGGCTTCCTGTTAAGGCAAGGGATGATTTCAAGGTTTTACTTCCAAACTACAAAGCATTACATGGGCTTGCTCCTACCTATCTTTCCGATTTGGTCCTGCCGTACATACCTACACATACGCTACGGTCACAAGACGCAGGCCTCCTAATTGTCCCTAGAATTTCTAAGCAAACACCTGGAGGCAGGGCTTTCTCCTATAGAGCTCCATTTCTATGGAATGGTCTGCCTACTTACCCTGCGAGAGACGCAGACTCGGTCTCAACCTTTAAGTCTTTACTGAAGACTCATCTCTTCAGTAGGTCCTTTGGTTGAGTGTAGTCTGGCCCAGGAGTGTGAAGGTGAACGGAAAGGCTCTGGAGCAATGAACCGCCCTTGCTGTCTCTGCCTGGCCGGTTCCCCTCTTTCCACTGGGATTCTCAGCCTCTAACCCTATTACAGGGGCTGAGTCACTCTTCCATGCCGTCCCTGGGAGGGGTGCGTCACTAGAGTGGGTTGAGTCACTGATGTGATCTTCCTGTCTGGGTTGCCCCCCCTTGGGTTGTGCCGTGGCGGAGATCTTTGTGGGCTATACTCGGCCTTGTTTCAGGATGGTAAGTTGGTGGTTGAAGATATCCCTCTAGTGGTGTGGGGGTTGTGCTTTGGCAAAGTGGGTGTGGATATATCCTTCCTGTTTGGCCCTGTCCGGGGGTATCTTCGGATGGGGCCACAGTGTCTCCTGACCCCTCCTGTCTCAGCCTCCAGTATTTATGCTGCAGTAGTTAATGTGTCAGGGGGCTAGGGTCAGTTTGTTATATCTGGAGTACTTCTCCTGTCTTATCCGGCGTCCTGTGTGAATTTAAGTATGCTCTCTCTAATTCTCTCTTTCTTTCTCTCTCTCGGAGGGCCTGAGCCTTAGGACCATGCCTAGGACTACCTGGCATGATGACTCCTTGCTGTCCCCAGTCCACCTGGCCGTGCTGCTGCTCCAGTTTCAACTGTTCTGCTTGCGGCTATGGAATCCTTACCTGTTCACCAGACGTGCTACCTGTCCCAGACCTCTTATTTGACCATGCTGGTCATTTATGAACATTGGAACATCTTGGCCATGTTCTGTTATAAACTCCACCCGGCACAGCCACAGGACTGGCCTCCCCTCATAGCCTGGTTCCTCTCTAGGTTTCTTCCTAGGTTTTGGCCTTTCTTGGGAGTTTTTCTTAGCCAACGTGCTTCAACACCTGCATTGCTTGCTGTTTAGCGTTTCTGTATAGCACTTTGAGATATCAGCTGATGTACGAAGGGCAGACACCGACAAGCTAAACGTCAGTGTAGAGATAAAGAGGAGTCGCAATTCAATGGCTCAGACATGAGACGTATGTGGCAGGGACTACAGACAATCACGGACTATAAAAGGAAAACCAGCCACGCCGCCAAGACCGACGTCTTGCTTCCGGGCAGGCTAAACACATTCTTCGCAAGCTTTGAGGATAACACACTGACATTGACAGGGCCCGCTACCAAGGACTGTGGGCTGTCCTTCTCCGTGGCCGATGTGAGTAAAACATTTAAACGTGTTAACCGTCGCAAGGCTGACAGCCCAGACGAAATACCTAACCGTGTCCTCAGAGCATGCGCAGACCAGCTGGCTGGAGTGTTTATGGACGTATTCAGAGCAAGGGGAACAATTACTCCAAGTCTCAGAGCGAGTGACGTTTGAAACGCTATTAGCGCGCACCCCGCTAACTAGCTAGTCATTTCACATCGGTGTGACGACCCTCCCACTCTGTCTGCCGTATTCTCTCTTTGTTCTTGTTTCCTTATTAGGATGCCGGTGGGCAGAGTTCGGAGGGTCGTCAGCTACATGGGAAACACCTGGGCCCGGTGTGTCCCAGGATAAACACACCACTTCCCCATTCATGGAGGAGACTCTCTCCATGCAGACACCTTTACAGATTTTGTTGTGTATCTTGTTTGCCTTTTGGTTGTTTGCTTTGGCACCTTTCAACACCCTGCATTATGACATTCATGCATGCAAAACACTCACTTACACTACTGATTACACACACCATTGTACAGTATACTTAGTTACTTTATTTAATAAATATATGTTTTGTTACTCCTTATCTCCACGTTGTCTCCCTTTTGTTACGGGCTTTGAGTCGGTTCGTGACAAGGGTTACACCAGCCTAATCTCGGGAGTTGATAGGCTTGAAGTCATAAACAGCAGAGCTGCTGGCAAAACACATGAAAGTCATGTTTGAATGAATGCTTACGACCCTGCTGCTGCCTACCACCGCTCAGTCAGACTGTTCTATCAAATCATAGACTTAATTGTAATATAATAACACACAGAAATACGAGCCTCATTTCATTAATATGGTCGTATCCGGAAACTATCATCTCGAAAACAAGACATTTATTATTTCAGGGAACCGTTCCGTATTTTATCTAACGGGTGGCATCCATAAGTCTTCAATGTTATGTCATAATTATGTATAATTCTGGCAAATTAGGCGGCCCAAACTGTTGCATATACACTGACTCTGCGTTCAATGAACGCAAGAGAAGTGACACAATTTCACCTGGTTAATATTGCCTGCTAACCTGGATTTCTTTTAGCTAAATATGCAGGTTTAAAAATATATACATCTGTGTACTGATTTTAAGAAAGGCATTGATGTTTAGGGTTAGGTACACATTGGCGCAATGATATGCACCGCATCGATTATATGCAACGCAGGACACGCTAGATAAACTAGTAATATCATCAACCATGTGTAGTTAACTAGTGATTATGATTGATTGATTGTTTTTTATAAGTTTAATGCTAGCTAGCAACTTACTTTGGCTTCTTACTGCATTCGCGTAACAGGCAGTCTCCTCGTGAAGTGCAATGTAAGGCAGGTGGTTAGAGCGTTGAACTAGTTAACTGTACGGTTGCAAGATTGGATCCCCCGAGCTGACAAGGTAAAAATCTGTCGTTCTGCCCTAAACGAGGCCCACCCGTCCTAGGCCGTCATTGAAAATAAGAATGTGTTCTTAACTGACTTGCCTAGTTAAATAAATATTAAATAAAGGTGTAAAAAAAAAAAATAATCGTCCAAATCGGTGTCCAAAAATACAGATTTCCGATTGTTAATGAAAACTTGAAATCGGCCCTAATTAATCGGTCGACCTCTAGTGTCTGTCTCAGGGTTCTCGTTTTACACTATTCTGATTTTCCACCCTCCGCCAATACAGGGGTAGTGTGCTCTTAGTGTGCCATGCCCAGGGATGGTCTGTATTAATATAGCACTGTGCCATGCCCAGGGATGGTCTGTATTAATATAGCACTGTGCCATGCCCAGGGATGGTCTGTATTAATATAGCACTGTGCCATGCCCAGGGATGGTCTGTATTAATATAGCACTGTGCCATGCCCAGGGATGGTCTGTATTAATATAGCACTGTGCCATGCCCAGGGATGGTCTGTATTAATATAGCACTGTGCCATGCCCAGGGATGGTCTGTATTAATATAGCACTGTGCCATGCCCAGGGATGGTCTGTATTAATATAGCACTGTGCCATGCCCAGGGATGGTCTGTATTAATATAGCACTGTGCCATGCCCAGGGATGGTCTGTATTAATATAGCACTGTGCCATGCCCAGGGATGGTCTGTGTGGAAGATTAAGTTGATTACGTTCCCATTTTTGTAGCAGTCAGCAAAGTGTCTCTAGATTGTCCATGAGGAGCTTCTGTTTGCACTCTTTCCGTGCCTTGTCATTTTTTATATCCAAGGGGTACTGTACTGTGGTGGAGGGAAGCCATGGAGCAGGGGGCCAAAGAGGCCTCTGCATCTGGGTGGGAGAGGTACTCTGCTCTCTTTCTCTCTCTCTCAATGTGTGGTGTCCTTTGGCCCGGCGCTGCACAGCGCTGCCTTTGATTCACACACGCTTCACTCACACACATGTGATTTCCATTGCAACATAGAGGATCACACGGAATTCATTAATGACCACGTGGACGGAGAAAATATTCCAGAATGTTTTCCTCTGACTGTTGGGATCTTAGAAGCAGTCATTAGGCCGTTGTCTTAATGGACGTCTAACTGTAGATATCAGAGTCCTTCTGGATGTTAGAGAATCTCTAGACATTAACCTGTTAACACTATGAACCTGATAACACTATGAACCTGTTATTAACACTATGAACCTGATATGAACACTATGAACCTGATATTAACACTATGAACCTGATATTAACACTATGAACCTGATAACACTATGAACCTGATAACACTGAACCTGATATTAACACTATGAACCTGATATTAACACGATGAACCTGATATTAACACGATGAACCTGATATTAACACTATGAACATGAAAACACTATGGACCTGATATTAACACTATGAACCTGTTAACACTATGAACCTGATAACACTATGAACCTGTTAACACTATGGACCTGTCAACACTATGGACCTGATATTAACACTATGGACGTGTTAACACTATGAGCCTGATATTAACACTATGACCCTGGTATTAACACTATGGACCTGATATTAACACTTTGAACCTGTTAACACTATGAACCTGATAACACTATGAACCTGTTAACACTATGGACCTGTCAACACTATGGACCTGATATTAACACTATGGACCTGATATTAACACTATGAACCTGTTAACACTATGAACATGATAACACTATGAACCTGTTAACACTATGGACCTGTTAACACTATGGACATGTCAACACTATGGACCTGATATTAACACTATGAACCTGATATTAACACTATGAACCTGATATTAACACTATGAACCTGTTAACAATTTGAACCTGATATTAACACTATGATCATGATAACACTATGGACCTGATATTAACACTATGAACCTAATATTAACACCATGAACCTGTTAACACTATAAACCTGATATTAACACTATGAACCTGATATTAACACTATGAACCTTATATTAACACTATGGACCTGGTATTAAACTATGAACATGATATTAACACTATGAACCTGTTATGAACACTATGAACCTGATATTAACAATATGAACCTGATATTAACACTATGAACCTGTTATGAACACTATGAACCTAATATTAACACTATGAACCTTATATTAACACTATGGACCTGGTATTAAACTATGAACATGATAACACTATGGACCTAATATTAACACTATGGACCTGATATTAACACTATGAACCTGTTAACACTATGAACCTGATATTAACACTATGAACCTGATATTAACACTATGAACCTGTTATGAACACTATGAACCTGATATTAACACTATGAACCTGATATTAACACTATGAACCTGTTATGAACACTATGAACCTGATATTAACACTATGAACCTGTTATGAACACTATGAACCTGATATTAACACTATGAACCTGATATTAACACTATGAACCTGTTATGAACACTATGAACCTGATATTAACACTATGAACCTGTTATGAACACTATGAACCTGATATTAACAAAAAAATATATTTTACCTCAGTTAAGAACAAATTCTTATTTTCAATGACGGCCTAGGAACAGTGGGTTAACTGCCTGTTCAGGGGCAGAACGACAGATTTGTACCTTGTCAGCTCGGGGGTTTGAACTTGCAACCTTCTGGTTACTAGTCCAACACTCTAACCACTAGGCTACCCTGCCGCCCCTATGAACCTATTATGAACACTATGAACCTGATAACACTATCCTGCTGACCTGAACTGAACCGTACTGTGCTGGCTCGGATAGTTTCCTTTCACATCGTCTTTTCCAGCACAGTTCCAGACACTATGGTGGATGTGTAACCAGGCCAGTCCAGCACTGCTCTGCTCAGCTCAGTAGTGGTAGATGGCGCTGACAGACATGGCAGCTCTGCTTCTAGCTCCTAAGTAATTTTGCAGTATTTCGTTTTTTTGTGTTATTACATACAGCCGGAAATAACTTTTGGATTTGAGTGCGACGAAAACTCACCATTACGAGCAGGAATATGACATTCCAAATTGGATAATTAGTTCTTACCCCACAGTGCAATTGAACTTATCCCAGAGGCTGTTCCAAGACGCTGCCGGCAGAGAAGAGGTATTCAGAGTGGACCTCTAGTCCGACTCAGGAGGCATGCACAATATCCACCCCTTCCAACTCTGGACAATAACGTAGACGAGCTCAGGGCGAGGATCTCCTTCCAGAGAGACATCAGGGATTGTAACATACTCTGTTTCACGGAGTCATGGCTCTCTCTGGATGTACTGTCTCCGTCCATACAGCCAGCTGGGTTCTCAGGACATCACACAGACAGGAATAAAGAACTCTCCAGAAAGAAGAAAGGGTCGTGGTCAGGTAGGGTGGAGGTGAAATGGTCCTTGACTACTCTCTCAAAGCACTTCATGATGACGGAAGTGAGTGCTACGGGGCGGTAGTCGTTTAGCTCAGTTACCTTAGCTTTCTTGGGAACAGGAACAATGGTGGCCCTCTTGAAGCATGTGGGAACAGCAGACTGGGATAGGGATGGATTGAATATGTCCGTAAACACACCAGCCAGCTGGTCTGCGCATGCTTTGAGGGTGCGGCTGGGGCTGCCGTCTGGGCCTGCAGCCTTGCGAGGGTTAACACGTTTAAATGTTTTACTCACCTCGGCTGCAGTGAAGGAGAGTCCGCATGTTTTGGTTGCGGGCCGTGTCAGTGGCACTGTATTGTCCTCAAAGCGGGCAAAAAAGTTATTTAGTCTGCCTGGGAGCAGGACATCCTGGTCCGTGACTGGGCTGGTTTTCCTTTTGTAATCCGTGATTGACTGTAGACCCTGCCACATACCTCTTGTGTCTGAGCCATTGAATTGAGATTCTACTTTGTCTCTATACTGACGCTTAGCTTGTTTGATTGTCTTGCGGAGGGAATAGCTACACTGTTTGTATTCGGTCATGTTTCCGGTCACCTTGCCCTGGTTAAAAGCAGTGGTTCGCGCTTTCAGTTTTACGCGAATGCTGCCATCAATCCACAGTTTCTGGTTTGGGAATGTTTTAATCGTTGCTATGGGAACGACATCTTCAACGCACGTTCTAATGAACTCGCTCACCGAATCAGCGTATTCGTCAATGTTGTTGTTTGACGCAATACGAACCATATCCCAGTCCACGTGATGGAAGCAGTCTTGGAGTGTGGAATCAGATTGGTCGGACCAGCGTTGAACAGACCTCAGCGCGGGAGCTTCTTGTTTTAGTTTCTGTCTGTAGGCAGGGAGCAACAAAATTGAGTCGTGGTCAGCTTTTCCGAAAGGAGAGCGGAGCAACGCTGGTCCACGTGGACTGGGATATGTTTCGTATTGCGTCAAACAACAACATTGACGAATACGCTGATTCGGTGAGCGAGTTCATTAGAACGTGCGTTGAAGATGTTGTTCCCATAGCAACGATTAAAACATTCCCAAACCAGAAACTGTGGATTGATGGCAGCATTCGCGTAAAACTGAAAGCGCGAACCACTGCTTTTAACCAGGGCAAGGTGACCGGAAACATGACCGAATATATATGCGTTGCGGAAGTTAGAATAGCAGTGATCCAAGGTTTTGCCAGCCCTGGTTGCGCAATCGATATGCTGATACAATTTAGGGAGTCTTGTTTTCAGATTAGCCTTGTTAAAATCCCCAGCTACAATGAATGCAGCCTCAGGATATGTGGATTCCAGTTTGCAAAGAGTCAAATAAAGTTTGTTCAGAGCCATCGATGTGTCTGCTTGGGGAGGAATATATACGGCTGTGATTATAATCGAAGAGAATTCCCTTGGTAGATAATGCGGTCGATGCATTGCATTGCTCGTCTTAATATGTATATATTTCTTAATTCCATTATTTTACTTTTAGCTGTGTGTATTGTTGTGAATTGTTAGGTATTACTGCATTTTGCTACACATGCAATAACATCTGCTAAATATGTGTATGTGACCAATAACATTTGATTTTATTTGATTTAGTGTGAAAAGGGTCTGAGTGAACAGAATGTTAGACATTCTATTACTGGTCTTTACTTTGAGTATAGAAGGATATTATTGGTCATACCTTGGGGGAGGAGCTTACATACCTTGACATCAGAGGGGATAAGCTTTGGCTTCTTGGATGGCTGGATTGCTTCTTTGATGTTTGACAGGACTGGCAGGGAGAGAAGAGAGAGTCAATCAACAACTATCCAATCACAAGAGAGTGTCTAATCAACAACTTGCCAATCAGAAGACAGGACTACTCTTTCACAATCTCAATAAACCTAAGGTGAACTTTAATAGATTTATTTACTGCAGTATTGTGACAAAGAAATATATACAGTGCCTTTGGAAAGTATTCAGACCCCTTGACTTTTTCCACATTTTGTTATGTTACAGCCTTATTCTGAAATGGATTAAACTGTTTTCTAATTTAAATGAGAACTGAAATATCAACATTTACATAAATATTCAGACCCTTTACTCAGTACTTTGTTGAAGCACCTTTGGCAGTGATTACAGCCTTGAGTCTTCTTGGGTATGACCATACAAGCTTGGCACACCTGTATTTGGGGAGTTTCTCCCTTTCCTTTGTGGAGATCCTCTCAAGCTCTGTCAGGTTGGATGGGGAGCGTCGCTGCAAAGTTATTTTCAAGTCTCTCCAGAGATGTTAGATCGGGTTCAAGTCCAGACTCTGGCTGGGCCACTCAAGGACCAAGGACATTCAGAGACTTGTCCCGAAGCCACCCCTGTGTTGTCTTGGCTGTGTGAAGGAGGATCAATGGAAACAGGATGCACCTGAGCTCAATTTTGAGTCTCATAGCAAAAGCTCTGAATACTTATGTAAATAAGGTATTTCTGTTTTCGCTTTGTCATTATGGGGTATTGTGTGTAGATTGCTGAGGATTTGTGGAATGTGGAAAAAGTATGTAATACAAAGCTAGAAACTGTGATATAGCTTTTCTTGGCTGAAGTATGTAGTGGTGTGATATAATCTTTTGCCAATATATAAATTAGCATAACTTGGCGCATTTTAGCTGCCCAATCGTAGTAAATTCTACCTGAAGGAAGTATTGACTTTCAAATAGAAAGTAGATATTCTCTAGGACTAGATTGACCAGGGACAGGTGATAAACAATAGGGGGTAGTGTGTCACCAAGTTCTGAGGTAATGTTCCAGGGCACTCAGGTAAACAATTGCCAACATTCGCAGTATTTGGAGCCACTGAGCTGCCAATTGTGGGGCATTTTACCTGACGGTAATATTTACTTTCAAACAGAAAACTCACAGGATAAGTCTCTCTTTTTCCTCCTGATGGGGAACTCATCAATCTTCAGCTCTCCTTCGTCTGACACATACTCATACTCGTCTCTCACCGGCTTGGCCTTGTCCTCTTTTAGGTTTTGTAACGAGCTGAACACACTGGAGTTAGTCTGGGGCTTCAGCTTAGAACTGAGAGAGAGAGAAACATACACAGAATAACCCTTTACACTGGTGGGAACTTGGACATTTCCTGCCAGAATAAATATGAAAAGCATAACCATGGAAGCAATTAAAAGGGAACAGTTTCAAGATAATGGGAAAATGATTAGACCAAAGTTGAGGACACAACTATTCAATGGCCCAAGACTGAATACAAAACATTACACTGTGGATTTTATGTGCATTTTACATTTACTGTACTTTTCTCCACATTCGTTTATAACGAAATCTGAAAATACTCTGGATACATCATAAGAATATTCCTGGAAAATGTGGAGAAGGTGCAACATAAGACAAGAAAATGACAAGGGTTTGAGTGAGCAGACAGGCGCACTAGTGTCTACAATTGGAAACATACTTTACGACACAGAGCAGTCTCCTACTAGAAAATGCATTATGAATGAAGATTCTCCGACTAGAAGGTTCTTTATGACTCAGAGAACAGTCTCCTACTAGAATGTGCTTTATGACTCAGAGAACAGTCTCCAACTAGAAGGTGCTTTATGACTCAGGGAACAGTCTCCTACTAGAAGGTGCTTTATGACTCAGAGAACAGTCTCCTACTAGAAGGGGCTTTATGACTCAGAGAACAGTCTCCTACTAGAAGGTGCTTTATGACTCAGAGAAGAGTCTCTAACTAGAAGATGCTTTATGACTCAGGGAACAGTCTCCTACTAGAAGGTGCTTAATGACTCAGAGAAGAGTCTCCTACTAGAAGGTGCTTTATGACTCAGAGAACAGTCTCCTACTAGAAGGTGCTTTATGACTCAGAGAAGAGTCTCCTACTAGAAGGTGCTTTATGAATCAGAAGGGTCTCAAACTAGAAGGTGCTTTATGACTCCTTCAACAAGGTGCTTTATGATTTACAGCAGTCTTCAACTAGAAGGTGATTTATGACTTAAAGCAGTCTCTAGTAGATGATGCTTTATGACTCAGAGAAGAGTCTTCAACTAGAAGGTGCTTTATGAATCAGAGCAGTCTCCTACTAGAAGTTGCTTTATGACTCAGAGCAGACTCCAACCAGAAGGTTCTTTACGACTCAGAGCAGTCTCCTACTAGAAGATGCTTTATGAATCAGAGCAGTCTCCAACCAGAAGGTTCTTTACGACTCAGAGCAGTCTCCTACTAGAAGATGCTTTATGACTCAGAGCAGTCTCCAACCAGAAGGTTCTTTACGACTCAGAGCAGTCTCCTACTAGAAGATGCTTTATGAATCAGAAGAGTCTCCAACTAGAAGGTTCTTTATGACTCAGAAAAGGGTCTCAAACTAGAAGGTGCTTTATGAATCATGAGAAGTGTCTCCAACTAGAAGGTGCTTTATGACTCAGAAGAGTCTCCAACTAGAAGGTGCTTTATGACTCCTTAAACAAAAAGGTGATTCATGACTCAGAGAAGAGTCTCCAACTAAAAGGTTCTTATGAATCAGAGAAGAAGAGACTCCAACTAGAAGGTGCTTTATGATTCAGAGAAGAGACTCCAACCAGAAGGTTCTTTATGACTCAGAGAAGAGTCTTCATCTAGAAGATGCTTTATGACTCAGAGAAGAGTCTCCAACTAAAAGGTTCTTATGAATCAGAGAAGAAGAGACTCCAACTAGAAGGTGCTTTATGATTCAGAGAAGAGACTCCAACCAGAAGGTTCTTTATGACTCAGAGAAGAGTCTTCATCTAGAAGATGCTTTATGACTCAGAGAAGGTTTTCCAACTAGAATTGCGTAATTAGTCAGAAGAGTCTCCAACTAGAAGGGGCTTCATGACTCAGAGAAGAGTCTCCAACTAAAAGGTGCTTCATGAATTAGAAGAGTCTCCAACTAGAAGGTGCATTTTGACTCAGAGAAGGTTCTCCATCTAGAATGTGCTTTATGACTCAGAGAAGAATATCCAACTAGAAGGTTCTTTATGACTCAGATAAGTCTTCATCTAGAAGATGATTTATGACTCAGAAGAGTCTCCAACTAGAAGGTTCTTAATGACTCAGAAGAGTCTCCAACTAGAAGGTTCTTTATGACTCAGAGAAGAGTCTCCAACTAGAAGGTGCTTTATGACTCTTAAACAAAAAGGTGATTTATGACTCAGAACAGTCTACAATTAGGAGGTGCTTTATGACTTAGAACAGTCTCAAACTAGTAGACGCTTTATGAATCATGAGAAGAGTCTCCAACTAGAAGGTTCTTTATGACTCAGAAGAGTCTCCAACTAGAAGGTTCTTTATGACTCAGAGAAGAGTCTCCAACTAGAAGGTGCTTTGTGACTCCTTAAACAAAAAGGTGATTTATGACTCAGAGAACAGTCACCATCTAGAAGGTGATTTATGACTCAGAGAAGAGTCTCCAACTAGAAGATGCTTTATGACTCAGAGCAGTCTCCATCAAGAAGGTGCTTAATGACTCCTTAAACAAAAAGGTGATTTATGACTCAGAGAACAGTCACCAACTAGAAGGTCCTTTATGACTAAGAATATAGTCTTCAATAAGAAGGTGCTTTATGACTTAAAGAAGTCTCCCACTAGAAGATGTTTTATGACTCACGAAGAGTCTACAACTAGAAGGTGCTTCATGACTCAGAGAAGAGTCTACAACTAGAAGATGCTTTATGACTAAGAGCAGTCTCCTACTAGAAGATGCTTTATGAATCAGAGCAGTCTCCTACTAGAAGGTGCTTTATGACTCAGAGAAGTGTCTTAACTAGAAGGTGCTTCATGAATTAGAAGAGTCTCCAACTAGAAGGTGCTTTATGACTCAGAGAAGTGTCTTAACTAGAAGGTGCTTCATGAATTAGAAGAGTCACCAACTAGAAGGTGCTTTATAAATCAGAGCAGTCTCCTACTAGAAGGTGCTTTATGACTCAGAGAAGTGTCTTAACTAGAAGGTGCTTCATGAATTAGAAGAGTCTCCAACTAGAAGGTGCTTCATGACTCAGAGAAGAGTCTCCAACTAGAAGGTGTTGAAAGACTCAGGAAATAGACACCAACTAGAAGGTCCTTTATGACTCAGAAAATAGTCTTCAATAAGAATGTGCTTTATGACTCAGAGAGTCTCCAACTAGAAGGTGCTTTATGACTCAGAGAAGAGTCTCCAACTAGAAGGTGCTTTGTGACTCCTTAAACAAAAAGGTGATTTATGACTCAGAGAACAGTCACCATCTAGAAGGTGATTTATGACTCAGAGAAGAGTCTCCAACTAGAAGATGCTTTATGACTCAGAGCAGTCTCCATCAAGAAGGTGCTTAATGACTCCTTAAACAAAAAGGTGATTTATGACTCAGAGAACAGTCACCAACTAGAAGGTCCTTTATGACTAAGAATATAGTCTTCAATAAGAAGGTGCTTTATGACTTAAAGAAGTCTCCCACTAGAAGATGTTTTATGACTCACGAAGAGTCTACAACTAGAAGGTGCTTCATGACTCAGAGAAGAGTCTACAACTAGAAGATGCTTTATGACTAAGAGCAGTCTCCTACTAGAAGATGCTTTATGAATCAGAGCAGTCTCCTACTAGAAGGTGCTTTATGACTCAGAGAAGTGTCTTAACTAGAAGGTGCTTCATGAATTAGAAGAGTCTCCAACTAGAAGGTGCTTTATGACTCAGAGAAGTGTCTTAACTAGAAGGTGCTTCATGAATTAGAAGAGTCACCAACTAGAAGGTGCTTTATGAATCAGAGCAGTCTCCTACTAGAAGGTGCTTTATGACTCAGAGAAGTGTCTTAACTAGAAGGTGCTTCATGAATTAGAAGAGTCTCCAACTAGAAGGTGCTTCATGACTCAGAGAAGAGTCTCCAACTAGAAGGTGTTGAAAGACTCAGGAAATAGACACCAACTAGAAGGTCCTTTATGACTCAGAAAATAGTCTTCAATAAGAATGTGCTTTATGACTCAGAGAGTCTCCAACTAGAAGGTGCTTTATGACTCAGAAAATAGTCTTCAATAAGAAGGTGCTTTATGACTTAAAGAAGTCTCCCACTAGAAGATGTTTTATGACTAACGAAGAGTCTACAACTAGAAGATGTTTTATGACTAACGAAGAGTCTACAACTAGAAGATGTTTTATGACTAACGAAGAGTCTACAACTAGAAGATGTTTTATGACTAACGAAGAGTCTCCAACTAGAAGGTGCTTTATGAATCATGAGAAGAGTCTCCAACTAGAAGGTTATTTATGACTCAGAGAAGAGTCTCACTGTGTTTATTAAGCTCTGATGTCATATATAGCATGTTACTATAACTCCACTGTGTTTATAATCTGCCATTTTGAGTAAAACACTTTACAGGATTGTAAGGATGTGAATTCACATTAACAATGGATAGGTCTCACTCTATCCAAGGACAGATGCATCTCTCACACACACACACACACACACACACACACACACACACACACACACACACACACACACACACACACACACACACACACACACACACACACACACACACACACACACACACACACACAGGTGAGAACCACATTGCTCCAGTATACAGTGCTTACCCTAGTAACTTCTTGTGTGTCATTGAAAAGGCAAACTTGTCTTTGTTGCCCGACAGTGGCGTTCTCTCAAACTTGTGCACTTCAGTTTCCATCTTCAATAAGGAATCTGGTTTACTGTTCTGTAATGGACATGAACAACAAAGATCACTTTATGTCATACACTGGCAGAAGGACAACAAGGTGTAGAACAATGTGTAGAACAGGGTGTAGAACAGGGTGTAGAACAATTTAACAGGACCATACAATTAAAGCATTACAACATTTCCTGTTAGAATATTTGAGGCCTGTTAAAATAATATACCGAATACTCAAATCAGCAAAAAGGTTAATCAAATCAGAGTAAACGGAATCAAATCTGAATGATTGGAATATTTGGGGTCAGCCCCAGTGTTGGTCCTGGTTAGGCTGATGAAGATGATCTACTCTGAGATGACCCTGATGAGATGACCCTGATGGAGTTGACCCTGATGGAGGTGACCCTGATGAGATGACCCTGATGAGATGACCCTGATGAGGTGACCCTAATGAGATAACCCTGATTATATGACCCTGATGAGATGACCTTCCCTGATGAGATAACCTTGATGAGATGACCCCGATGAGTATCGATCTACTCTGCGAGGACCTTGGTATATATGTTTTCTGGTCTGTGATGACCTTAGCATACACTGAGTGTGTTAAACATTAGGAACACCTGCTCTTTCCATGACAGACCGACCAGGTGAATGCAGGTGAAATCTATGATTCCTTATTGATGTCACATGTTCAATCCACTTCAATCAGTGTAGTGCGTATGTGTGTGCCATTCAGAGGGAGAATGGGCAAGACAATATTTAAGTGCCTTTGAACAGGTTATGCTAGTAGGTGCCAGGTGCATCGGTTTGTGTCAAGAACTGCTGTTAAACTTTTTGAAGCTATGTTACAAAAAAATAGTTATATATACATTCCAGAACACCATGTGAACGATCCTTGGCATCGTGCTCTATGTTTTGGAAGAGAGCCATAGAAGTAAACACAATAAAGAAGAATTCTAAAACATCTTTAAAAGGACCACAAAAAGTAATAGCACTAATAATTACAGGAGTTTACTTCAGAGTCATTAAATTAAGGGAATTATGCCACATTATATCAGGCAACGTACAATCTGATGGGAGTCCACTTGACAAAAAAGTATCCATCTTTAGTTGCAACCTGGGTGTCATATTCTCCATTACATACACATGTTTCAGTCCCTGAGTCCAGTGAATTAGTTGGAAGCTGTGGTTTGTGCCAATTGACAGTAAACATTTTCTGTGCGATCACTAACAGTACCCTTAACATGCATATTTATTTTTCACCTTCCAGGTTACACGTTATTACCCTCAATAAAATGAGCATTGGTTCCAGTGGTAACTCAATGTCTATGATTGTCTTACAGAACCCCTGTCACTTTATCCCAGAAGAAATATGTGTGGTCTCCTATTGGTCAACCACCCCTCCAACATAGTGCTCAAGCTTTTGGAGCAAATTTCAATATCAAGAAAGTTGTTCTAAAGTATGAAATCTTCCCTTTCCAGGCAAACTCCCTACACACTGGGCTGATAGTGCATTTGTGACTACTTTCACATATTCTCTCCAATGATTCTGTTACGGTGCGTGAATGAGGACCCAAAAGCGAATTAACGTAAACAGAGCTTCTTTAATAACAAAACATACGTAGGCTCAGATGGACCGGCAGATTCCGACAGGACAGGACAAGGTTGCAGCAAACATGACGATAGTCTGGTTCAGGCATGAAAAACACAAACAAGAATCCGACAAAGACAGGAACAAAAACAGAGAGAGATATAGAGGACTAATCAGAGGGAAAAAGGGAACAGGTGGGAAAAGGGGTGACGAGGTAGTTAGGAGGAGACAAGGAACAGCTGGGGGAAAGAGGGGGAGAAAAGGTAACCTAATAACGACCAGCAGAGGGAGACAGGGTGAAGGGAAAGGACAGAAACAAGACACAACATGACAATACATGACAGTACCCCCCCACTCACCGAGCGCCTCCTGGCGCACTCGAGGAGGAAACCTGGCGGCAACGGAGGAAATCATCGATCAGCGCACGGTCCAGCACGTCCCGAGAGGGAACCCAACTCCTCTCCTCAGGACCGTACCCCTCCCAATCCACTAGGTACTGATGACCACGGCCCCGAGGACGCATGTCCAAAATCCTACGGACCCTGTAGATGGGTGCGCCCTCGACAAGGATGGGGGGGGGGGGGGAAGACGAGCGGGGGCGCGAAGAACGGGCTTGACACAGGAGACATGGAAGACCGTGTGGACGCGACTAAGATATCGCGGAAGAAGAAGTCGAACTGCGACAGGATTAATGATCTGGGAAATACGGAACGGACCAATGAACCGCGGGGTCAACTTGCGAGAAGCGGTCTTAAGGGGAAGGTTCTGAGTGGAGAGCCAAACTCTCTGACCGCGACAATATCTAGGACTCTTAGTTCTACGCTTATTAGCAGCCCTCACAGTCTGCGCCCTATAACGGCAAAGTGCAGACCTGACCCTCTTCCAGGTGCGCTCGCAACGTTGGACAAAAGCCTGAGCGGAGGGGACGCTGGACTCGGCGAACTGAGATGAGAACAGCGGAGGCTGGTACCCGAGGCTACTCTGAAAAGGAGATAGCCCGGTCGCAGACGAAGGAAGCGAGTTGTGGGCGTATTCTGCCCAGGGGAGCTGTTCTGACCAAGACGCAGGGTTGCGAAAAGAAAGACTGCGTAAGATGCGACCAATAGTCTGATTGGCCCGTTCTGCTTGACCGTTAGACTGGGGGTGAAAGCCAGAAGAGAGACTGACGGAAGCCCCAATCAAACGGCAAAACTCCCTCCAAAATTGAGACGTGAATTGCGGACCTCTGTCCGAAACGACGTCTGACGGAAGGCCATGAATTCTGAAAACATTCTCGATGATGATTTGTGCCGTCTCTTTAGCAGAAGGAAGCTTAGCAAGGGGAATAAAATGAGCCGCCTTAGAGAACCTGTCGACAACCGTAAGAATAACAGTCTTCCCCGCTGACGAAGGCAGTCCGGTGACAAAATCTAAGGCGATGTGAGACCACGGTCGAGAGGGAATGGGAAGCGGCCTGAGACGGCCGGCAGGAGGGGAGTTACCGGACTTAGTCTGCGCGCAGACCGAACAAGCAGCCACGAAGCGACGCGTGTCATGCTCCCGGGTGGGCCACCAAAAACGCTGGCGAATGGAAGCAAGCGTACCCCGAACGCCAGGGTGGCCGGCTAACTTGGCAGAGTGAGCCCACTGAAGAACGGCCAGACGAGTGGGAACGGGAACGAAAAGAAGGTTCCTGGGACAAGAGCGCGGCGACGGAGTTTGAGTGAGTGCTTGCTTTACCTGCCTCTCAATTCCCCAGACAGTCAACCCGACAACACGCCCCTCAGGGAGAATCCCCTCGGGGTCAGTGGAGGCTACTGAAGAACTGAAGAGACGAGATAAAGCATCAGGCTTGGTGTTCTTAGAGCCCGGACGATAAGAAATCACGAACTCGAAACGAGCGAAAAACAGCGCCCAGCGCACCTGACGCGCATTAAGTCGTTTGGCAGAACGGATGTACTCAAGGTTCCTATGGTCAGTCCAAACGACAAAAGGAACGGTCGCCCCCTCCAACCACTGTCGCCATTCGCCTAGGGCTAAGCGGATGGCGAGCAGTTCGCGGTTTCCCACATCATAGTTACGTTCCGACGGCGACAGGCGATGAGAAAAATACGCGCAAGGGTGGACCTTGTCGTCAGAGAGGGAGCGCTGAGAAAGAATGGCTCCCACGCCCACCTCTGACGCGTCAACCTCGACCACGAACTGTCTAGAGACGTCAGGTGTAACAAGGATAGGAGCGGATGTAAAACGATTCTTGAGGAGATCAAAAGCTCCCTGGGCGGAAACGGACCACTTAAAGCACGTCTTGACAGAAGTAAGGGCTGTGAGAGGAGCTGCCACCTGACCGAAATTACGGATGAAACGACGATAGAAGTTCGCGAAGCCGAGAAAGCGCTGCAGCTCGACGCGTGACTTAGGGACGGGCCAATCAATGACAGCCTGGACCTTAGCGGGATCCATCTTAATGCCTTCAGCGGAAATAACAGAACCGAGAAATGTGACGGAGGAGGCATGAAAAGTGCACTTCTCAGCCTTCACAAAAAGACAATTCTCTAAAAGGCGCTGGAGGACACGTCGAACGTGCTGAACATGAATCTGGAGTGACGGTGAAAAAATCAGGATATCGTCAAGGTAAACGAAAACAAAGATGTTCAGCATGTCTCTCAGGACATCATTGACTAATGCCTGAAAGACAGCTGGAGCGTTAGCGAGGCCGAAAGGAAGAACCCGGTATTCAAAGTGCCCTAACGGAGTGTTAAACGCCGTCTTCCACTCGTCCCCCTCCCTGATGCGCACGAGATGGTAAGCATTACGAAGGTCCAACTTAGTGAAAAACCTGGCTCCCTGCAGGATCTCGAAGGCTGAAGACATAAGAGGAAGCGGATAACGATTCTTCACTGTTATGTCATTCAGCCCTCGATAATCTATGCAGGGGCGCAGGGACCCGTCCTTCTTCTTAACAAAAAAAAACCCTGCTCCGGCGGGAGAGGAGGAGGGGACTATGGTACCGGCGGCAAGAGCTACAGACAAATAATCTTCGAGAGCCTTACGTTCGGGAGCCGACAGAGAGTATAGTCTACCCCGGGGGAGAGTGGTTCCCGGAAGGAGATCAATACTACAATCATACGACCGGTGTGGAGGAAGAGAGGTGGCCCTGGACCGACTGAACACCGTGCGCAGATTGTGATATTCCTCCGGCACCCCTGTCAAATCACCAGGCTCCTCCTTTGAAGAAGAGACAGAGGAAACAGGAGGGATAGCAGACATTAAACATTTCACATGACAAGAGACGTTCCAGGAGAGGATAGAATTACTAGACCAATTAATAGAAGGATTATGACAAACTAGCCAGGGATGGCCCAAAACAACAGGTGTAAAAGGTGAACGAAAAATTAAAAAAAGAAATGGTTTCGCTATGATTACCAAAGACAGTGAGGGTTAAAGGTAGCGTCTCACGCTGAATCCTGGGGAGAGGACTACCATCCAAGGCGAACAAGGCCGTGGGCTCCCTTAACTGTCTGAGAGGAATGTCATGTTCCCGAGCCCAGGTCTCGTCCATAAAACAGCCCTCCGCCCCAGAGTCTATTAAGGCACTGCAGGAAGCTGACGAACCGGTCCAGCGTAGATGGACCGACAAGGTAGTGCAGGATCTTGAAGGAGAGACAGGAGTAGTAGCGCTCACCAGTAGCCCTCCGCTTACTGATGAGCTCTGGCTTTTACTGGACATGAAGTGACAAAATGACCAGCGGAACCGCAATAGAGACAGAGGCGGTTGGTGATTCTCCGTTCCCTCTCTTTAGTCGAGATGCGGATACCTCCCAGCTGCATAGGCTCAGCACCCGAGCCGGCAGAGGAAGATGGTAGTGATGCGGAGAGGGGGGCAACGGAGAACGCAAGCTCCTTTCCACGAGCTCGGTGACGAAGATCAACCCGTCGCTCAATGCGAATAGCGAGTTCAATCAAGGAATCCACGCTGGAAGGAACCTCCCGGGAGAGAATCTCATCCTTTACCTCTGCGCGGAGACCCTCCAGAAAACGAGCGAGCAAAGCCGGCTCGTTCCAGCCACTGGAGGCAGCAAGAGTGCGAAACTCAATAGAGTAGTCTGTTATGGATCGATTACCTTGACATAGGGAAGACAGGGCCCTGGAAGCCTCCCCAAAAACAGATCGATCAAAAACCCGTATCATCTCCTCCTTAAAGTCCTGATACTGGTTAGTACACTCAGCCCTTGCCTCCCAGATTGCCGTGCCCCACTCACGAGCCCGTCCAGTAAGGAGAGATATGACGTAGGCGATACGAGCAGTGCTCCTGGAGTAAGTGTTGGGCTGGAGAGAAAACACAATATCACACTGGGTGAGGAACGAGCGGCATTCAGTGGGCTCCCCAGAGTAACACGGCGGGTTATTGATTCTGGGCTCCGGAGATTCGAAAGCCCTGGAAGTGGCCGGTGGATCGAGGCGGAGATGGTGAACCTGTTCTGTGAGGTTGGAGACTTGGGTGGCCAGGGTCTCAACGGCATGTCGAGCAGCAGACAATTCCTGCTCGTGTCTGCCTAGCATCGCTCCCTGGATCTTGACGGCTGAGTGGAGAGGATCCGAAGTCGCTGGGTCCATTCTTGGTCGGATTCTTCTGTTACGGTGCGTGAATGAGGACCCAAAAGCGAATTAACGTAAACAGAGCTTCTTTAATAACAAAACATACGTAGGCTCAGATGGACCGGCAGATTCCGACAGGACAGGACAAGGTTGCAGCAAACATGACGATAGTCTGGTTCAGGCATGAAAAACACAAACAAGAATCCGACAAAGACAGGAACAAAAACAGAGAGAGATATAGAGGACTAATCAGAGGGAAAAAGGGAACAGGTGGGAAAAGGGGTGACGAGGTAGTTAGGAGGAGACAAGGAACAGCTGGGGGAAAGAGGGGGAGAAAAGGTAACCTAATAACGACCAGCAGAGGGAGACAGGGTGAAGGGAAAGGACAGAAACAAGACACAACATGACAATACATGACAGATTCATCTTCTATCACCACATTCATTTCTAGATCCCATTTTCCTTTAACATCCTGCGTGTGTTCAGATGTGGTCATCTCTATCCTTTTAGATAACTTTTAGATAACCACCTCTTTTTGGATGTTATTTCACCTTACTGTAGAAGGACCACCAGAGGGCAGGCTGGGCTCATGGATGGCAGCCCAACAAGGTAACCAAAGGCAATTAAGCACAGCTGACGGTACTAATGACATATTCTCTTTCCCCTACAAAAGAGAGTATGGAACCAGCAGATAGGGGGGAAAGCTATCTCTGGAAGATGGCCACCAAGAGAGGGGAGCTATCCATGAAGAGCCATTAAGAAGATGACAAACCCGTGACTTTTGTTGTAGTTTAAAGATAATTGTATTGTGTTCCTGTTTCATCTGTAGAAGATGTATGTTTTTCCTTGGGAGATTTTCATTGATTATGTTGGAGTGTTTGTATTGACCAAATTACCTCAATAGAGAACTGTGTTCAATCAAGAAAACCTTCTCCTGACTCGTTTATTCCACCTTTCCGCTTTAGAGTGACGCAAAATTACTTGGTCCGCTCACATTGGTGTAGAATGCGGGCATTAGGTGGATAAGTGAGTAAATCAAAATTCTTCCAGTAGACACAGAGGAACCATTCAAGAACGATGGACAACGCCCTACTACAACAGTTTATCACGGCACAGCAGACAACCATAGAACTCCTGCAACAACAGCTGAGCCGACGAGAAGAAACCTAGAGTTAAGCCAAGCGCAGCTGCTCACGCCATCTTACCTCGTCTCTCCAAGGAGGATGATAGAGGCCTTCCTCATGACCTTCGAAAGGACGGCCACCTTGGAAGAGTGGCTGCCCACAGAATGGGCGAGCGCATTAGCCTCTCTTTTGACCGGGGTGGCCCAGGAAGCCTATTTTGACCTGGATTCCCGCAAAGCTGCGGACGATGGGCGACTAAAAAACGAGATTCTGTCCCGGTGCCAGCTGACTGCCAGAGATAGAGCCGTAAAGTTCCATCAATGGACCTATACGGCTGACCAACCCATGCGTGCCCAGATCTTCGCACTACTACGACTGACGAAACAGTGGCTAGAACCTGGAAAGGGAGTAGGACATGTGATAGAGACTCTCGTAGTGGACAAGATATTGAGGGAATTACCCAGTGACTTAAAGGGTTGTGGGGCAAGCCAACCCGTTGTCAGCCGACGACATAGCCCAGGCGGTGGAAACATATCGGTCTACAGGGGAGTTGTTAAAAAGTGACAAGGAGGAACAGAAGGATTCTCAATCCCGTACCACAGCTCACCCCGGCGCGTCCTCACCAAAACGTCCAATCCCTCGAGGTGGGAGGAGTCTGCCACCACACAGCAGGGTCGGTGTAATAAATGTCAGTCTCCCGACCATTATGCCCCACAATGTCCTAGCAAGGACGAGTCCATGGTCACGAGTCCATGATCCATCACTGCCCATCCCCACACACCCCGGTTCGAGAGGGCAGGATCAACACTGTTGGTTAGCAGAGATAGCCCCAGAGATTCCGGTTTGAGTCGAAGGACAAGATGTGGTAGCCATTCTCGACTCGGGAAGTATGGTTACGTTAGTAGAGGAACGGATGGTGACCTCCGCAACAAATCAAATCAAAATCAAATCAGACAAAGTAGCCGTATCCTGTATCCATGGAGACACCCACTATTACCCCACCGTGAATCTGTCTATTCTCACTCCGAAAGGAAGGTGTACAGGGAAAGTACCCAAGCGAAGACACCTGCAAAGGGTTATACACGACGCAGGAAGGAACGAGCAATAAGGCGCTAAGGGATATATTTGAAGTTCCATCCGAGGAGGGAACCTGGAAGGGATTCTCCTCGGTGACCCCTGGCGGGGATGGGGAACAACCTCCACACCCCTCTACCGAGGTCTACCTGCCCCAGGAATTAAAGGGACAGTTCGGCACCTCGCAGCATAGAGACCCAGACCTAAAGGAGGCCATGCGGAAGTTTTAAGGTGATCGACGAGAGGAACGATGGATCGATGGATCAGGTGAGCTCCCTCTTCCTTACTATGCAATCAGGCGGGGTCTCTTATATTGGGTCATGTAACAAAGGGGGGAAAACCAGGAATTACTAATGGTGCCTACACCATACGGGGATACAGTCCTACAGTTAGCCTATTCCCACGTCCTAGGAGGACACCTGGCACGGGACAAGACTATCGACAGAATCATGCAGAGCTTCTATTGGCCCAGTGTCACCCGGGATGTGGCCAGGTATTGTAGGACGTGTGATCAACGTCAGCGTACAGCTCCATGGCCACACCTGCGTAACCCTTTGATTCCTCTACCCATCATAGAGACCCCCTTTGAATGCATAGCTATGGACCTCGTGGGACCCCTCCCAAACTCCGCCAGAGGACACGCGTCATCCTAGTGGCCGTAGATTACGCTACCAAGTTCCCAGAGGTCATACCCCTGCGTAACATGTCGTCAAAGGGAATTGCCAAGGAATTGTTCATGATGTTGTCTCGGGTGGGCCTTCCCAAGACGATCTTAACCGATCAGGAAACCCCGTTCATGTCCCGGTTGATGAAGGACTTGTGTCGGTTATATCAGGTTCAACAGATGCGTACAAGCATATTCCACCCTCAAACAGACGGGTTGTGTGAACACTTGAACAAAACGATTAAAAGCATGTTGAGAAGAGTGGTGTCCCGAGACGGGAAAAACTGGGACATGCTTTTCCCACACTTAATGTTTGCCCTGCGAGAAGTACCCCAGGCATCCACTGGATTCTCTCCGTTTCAATTGTTCTATGGCAGACCCTGTCGAGGGATCCTCGACTTAGCCAAGAAGACCTGGAAGACCCAACCATGCCCCTTTCGATCCACAATAGAACATGTTACCCTAATGAGAGACCGCCTGTCAGCAGTGTGGCCAATAGTAAAATAGCATATGGCGAAGGAACAAAGGACCCAAGGCCGGGCCTATGATAAGTCTGCGACACCCGTGAGTTCACCGTGGGAGAGAAAGTGATGGTGCTCGTGCCCACGGCCGAACACCGCTTGCTGGCACAATGGAGGGGCCCCTACGAGGTAATGAAAAGGGTCTCACCGGTCAATTACCTCAAGCAACCTGACAGGAGGAAGAAAATCCAACTCTATCACATAAACCTGTTGAAGACGTACCATGGAAGAGAGGAGGTGGCTTTGATGGCCCTGGAGGGCAAAGGAAAAGAGGAGGCTCTACCACAGGTGCGCCGGGGCCAAACTCTCCTACCGTGGCAGTCAAGACAGCTAGACAAGCTGATTATGAATTTCGGTTGGGTATTCCCTCCATTCCCAGGACAAACAGATCCCGGCCCTCGGTTATCTCCGGTACTACCTACTGGGTCGGCGGTTGCATTAGTTACTGACCATGCGCACCTCACGTGGATGGCTGGTAAGAGAAACAATAACAGAATAGCCAGATGTTTTCTGGCTTTACAACCGTTCTCTTTCCATGTCATCCACAGAGCCGGATCGAAGAACGGGAATGCAGACGGGCTGTCCCGACGCGACCAAGACTGCGCGTCTGGCGCCCGACCCTCTGGTTCGGTCCTGAGGGGGGAGGTATGTGGAAGGACCACCAGAGGGCAGGCTGGGCTCACGGATAGCAGCCCAACAAGGCATGTGAGACAAGATAACCAGAGGCAATTAAGCACGGCTGACGGTACTAATGACATATTCTCTTTCCCCTATAAGAGAGAGAATGGAACCAGCAGATAGGGGGGAAAGCTATCTCTGGAGGATGGCCACCAAGAGAGGGGAGCTATCGATGAAGAAGGATTAAGACGGTGACAAACCCGTGACTTTTGTTGTAGTTTAAAGATAATTGTATTGTGTTCCTGTTTCATCTAGAGAAGAAGATGTATGTTTTTCCTTGGGAGATATTCATTGATTATGTTGGAGTGTTTGTATTGACCAAATTCCCTCAATAGAGAACTGTGTTCAATCAAGAAAACCTTCTCCTGACTCGTTTATTCCTTTTTCTGCCCATCTTCTAAAGCCTCTGTCCATTATGGATGGCTTAAGGTCGGCATCGCTAGTCATTTTCATGGCCCTTGAGAGCGAAGTTGGCATTTCCTGTTTTTCTTACTGCTGTCCATACCTTCAGAGTATATCTTATCCATTCATTCTTCCATCTAACTTTCTTCCAATGCAATTGGCCTAAAAGGAAGCAGTATATTTCTGGACATGAACGTTGCTCAATTTGTATAGACCCAAAATCTTGTTTAATCCAAGCCACCAAAGCTTAATTGCTTGGCCCAAAAGTATATATTTTAATTGGGTAAGCCCAGGCCATCTTTAGCTTTGGGTAAAAATAGAACTTTGAGTCTCACTCTAGGTCTCTTGTTTAGCCACATGAATTTAGAAAGAAGCTTATCCAACATCTTCAATGTAGACACAGGGACTAGAATGGGTAATGCATGAAATAGAAAGAGCAATCTGGGTAATATAGTTGGGCAAAAAAGTATTTAGTCAGCCACCAATTGTGCAAGTTCTCCCACTTAAAAATATGAGAGGCCTGTAATTTTCATCATCACACTTCAAATATGACAGACAAAATGAAAAAAAAAAAAAAATCCAGAAAATCACGTAGGATTTTTTTAATGAATTTATTTGCAAATTATGGTGGAAAATAATATAGCATTCTTTGTCTCCCAAACACGACGAGTTGCGTTTTTACCAAAAAGTTATATTTTGGTTTCATCTGACCATATGACATTCTCCCAATCTTCTTCTGGATCATCCAAATGCTCTCTAGCAAACTTCAGACGGGCCTGGACATGTACTGGCTTAAGCAGGGGGACACGTCTGGCACTGCAGGATTTGAGTCCCTGGCGGCGTAGTGTGTTACTGATGGTAGGCTTTGTTACTTTGGTCCCAGCTCTTTGCAGGTCATTCACTAGGTCCCCCCGTGTGGTTCTGGGATTTTTGCTCACCGTTCTTGTGCTCATTTTGACCCCACGGGGTGAGATCTTGCGTGGAGCCCCAGATCGAGGGAGATTATCAGTGGTCTTGTATGTCTTCCATTTCCTAATAATTGCTCCCACAGTTGATTTCTTCAAACCAAGCTGCTTACCTATTGCAGATGCAGTCTTCCCAGCCTGGTGCAGGTCTACAATTTTGTTTCTGGTGTCCTTTGACAGCTCTTTGGTCTTGGCCATAGTGGAGTTTGGAGTGTGACTGTTTGAGGTTGTGGACAGATGTATTTTATACTGATAACAAGTTCAAACAGGTGCTATTAATACAGGTAACGAGTGGAGGACAGAGGAGCCTCTTAAAGAAGAAGTTACAGGTCTGTGAGAGCCAGAAATCTTGCTTGTTTGTAGGTGACCAAATACTTATTTTCCACCATAATTTGCAAATAAATTCATTAAAAATCCTACAATGTGATTTTCTGGAGGAAAAAAAATCTAATTTTGTCTGTCATAGTAACCTGTTAAGTCTATCGGGGCGCTATTTCATTATTGGATAAAAAAAGTGCCCGTTTTAAGCGCAATATTTTGTCACGAAAAGATGCTCGACTATGCATATAATTGACAGCTTTGGAAAGAAAACAGTCTAACGTTTCCAAAAACTGCAAAGATATTACCTGTGAGTGCCACAGAACTCATTCTACAGGCGAAACCAAGATGAAACTTCAAACAGGAAATGAGCAGAATCTCTGAAGCTCTGTTTTCAAATGTCTCCTTATATGGCTGTGAATGCAGCAGGAACGAGCCTGCGCTTTCTGTCGTTTCTTCAAGATGTCTGCAGCATTGTGACATATTTGTAGGCATATCATTGGAAGATTGGCCATAAGAGACTACATTTTCCACGGGTCCGCCCGGTGTCCTTTGTCTAAATTGGTGCGTCATTTTCAGTTGCGGTCATTTTCTCCTGGGATTCAGAACAGAAAGCACACTTCCACGAAGGATATATCATCGAAGAGATATGTGAAAAACACCTTGAGGATTGGTTCTAAACAACGTTTGCCATGTTTCAGTCGATATTATGGAGTTAATTTGGAAAAAAGTTTGGCGTATTGAGGACTAGATTTTCGTTTTTTTTTGGTAGCCAAACGTGACGCACCAAATGGAGCGATTTCTCCTAAACAAATAATCTTTCAGGAAAAACTGAACATTTGCTATCTAACAGAGTCTCCTCATTGAAAACATCTGAAGTTCTTCAAAGGGAAATTATTTTATTTGAATGCTTTTCTGGTTTTTGTGAAAATGTTGCCTGCTAAATGCTAACGCTAAATGCTACGCTAGCTAGCTACTGTTACACAAATGATTGTTTTCCTATGGTTGAGAAGCATATTTTGAAAATCTGAGATGACAGTGTTGTTAACAAAAGGCTAAGCTTGAGAGCTAGCATATTTATTTCATTTCATTTGCGATTTTCATGAATAGTTAACATTGCGTTATGGTAATGAGCTTGAGTCTGTATTCACAATCCCGGATCCGGGATGGGTAGATCAGAGAGGATCAGTCGTCCTGGTCCCTTTGCAGAAAAACAGCCCCAAAGCATGATGTTTCTACCCCCATGCATCACAGTAGGTATGGTGTTCTTTGCATGCAACTCAGCATTCTTTGTCCTCCAAACACGACGAGTTGAGTTTTTACCAAAAAGTTATATTTTGGTTTCATCTGACCATATGACATTCTCCCAATCTTCTTCCGGATCTAACTGAAACTGTTCTGTACCTAACTGAAACTGTTCTGTACTGTACCTTACCTAACTGAAACTGTTCTGTACTGTACCTTACCTAACTGAAACTGTTCTGTTCCTTACCTAACTGAAACTGTTCTGTACTGTACCTTACCAAACTGAAACTGTTCTGTACGTTACCTAACTTAAACTGTTCTGTACGTTACATAACTGAAACTGTTCTGTACGTTACCTAACTGAAACTGTTCTGTACTGTACCTTACCTAACTGAAACTGTTCTGTTCCTTAACTAACTGAAACTGTTCTGTACTGTACCTTGCCTAACTGAAACTGTTCTGTACATTACCTAACTGAAACTGTTACTTACCTAACTGAAACTGTTCTGTACTGTACCTTACCTAACTGAAACTGTTCTGTTCGTTACTTACATGAAACTGTTCTGTACCTTACCAAACTGAAACTGTTCTGTTCCTTACCTAACTGAAACTGTTCTGTACTGTACCTTACCTAACTGAAACTGTACTGTACCTTACCAAACTGAAACTGTTCTGTACGTTACCTAACTGAAACTGTTCTGTACCTTACCTAACTGAAACTGTTCTGTACTGTACCTTACCAAACTGAAACTGTTCTGTACTGTACCTAACTGAAACTGTTCTGTACTGTACCTTACCTAACTGAAACTGTTCTGTACTGTACCTTACCTAACTGAAACTGTTCTGTACGTTACCTAACTGAAACTGTTCTGTACTGTACCTTACCTAACTGAAACTGTTCTGTACTGTACCTTACCTAACTGAAACTGTTCTGTACTGTACCTTACCTAACTGAAACTGTTCTGTACGTTACCTAACTGAAACTGTTCTGTACTGTTCCTCACCTAACTGAAACTGTTCTGTACATTACCTAACTGAAACTGTTCTGTGCCTTGCCTAACTGAAACTGTTCTGTACTGTACCTTACCTAACTGAAACTGTTCTGTACGTTACCTAACTGAAACTGTTGCTTACCTAACTGAAACTGTTCTGTTCGTTACCTAACTGAAACTGTACTGTTCCTTACCTAACTGAAACTGTTCCTTACCTAACTGAAACTGTTCTGTACTGTACCTTACCAAACTGAAACTGTTCTCTACCTTACCTACCTGAAACTGTTCTGTACCTTACCAAACTGAAACTGTTCTGTACCTTACCAAACGGAAACTGTTCTGTACCTTACCAAACTGAAACTGTTCTGTACCTTACCAAACTGAAACTGTTCTGTTCCTTACCAAACTGAAACTGTTATGTTCCTTACCTAACTGAAACTGTTCTGTACTGTACCTTTCCTAACTGAAACTGTTCTGTACTGTACCTTACTGAAACTGTTCTGTTCGTTACCTAACTGAAACTGTTCTGTACTGTACCTTACCTAACTGAAACTCTTCTGTACCTTACCTAACTGAAACTGTTCTGTACCTTACCAAACTGAAACTGTTCTGTTCCTTACCTAACTGAAACGGTTCTGTACTGTACCTTACCTAACTGAAACTGTTATGTACTGTACCTTACCTAACTGAAACTGTCCTGTACCTAACTGAAACTGTTCTGTACCTTACCTAACTGAAACTGTTTTGCACTGTACCTTATATTTCCACTTGGCCTCCGCCTGTTTCTTGTTCTGTTCTCGGATCTCAATCTTCTCCAAATCGTTCTGCTTACAGGTCCCCGACATACTCAGGATGTTGTTAGCCACCTGGGGGAGCAGGGAGCAGCAGTTGGAGAAATGCCTGCACACCCTCCAAGAGGAGGGTTGACCACCCCTGATGTAGAGGTGTAGAGCACGACTGGTCCAGTCATGTTATTCATGGTCAAGGTTGCCTTGCCCCTCTTGGGCTGATCCATCTTGACCGACACGTAAATAATGGTTAAAGGGACATTTCTAAAAATGTTCAACTTCATCTCTAGCACCACCCCAACATCAACATACAGGGTTTTTATTTATTTGTACTATTTTCTACATTGTAGAAAGCAAAGCTGTCATCAATGCAAAGGGTGGCTATTTGAAGAATCTAAAATACATTTTGATTCGTTTAACAATTGTTTGGTTACAACATGATTCCATATGTGTTATTCCATAGTTTTGAGGTCTTCACTATTATTCTACGATGTAGAAAAATAGTAAAAATAAAGAAAAACCCTTGAATGAGTAGATGTTATGAAACTTTTGACCGGTAGTGTATGTGAAAATGTTTTATAGTAAAAAATATAAAGAAAGATAAGTGTTTTTAAATTACATAATCGGACGAATACTAAACAATTACTAAAACAATTACTAGACATTTATCTTCTTTTCACTAGAAAACATAGAAACAGACTATATTTTCACATATGTTAATATTGGAGTGGTGCTGGAGATGATGAAGTTGAAAAATGTTTAAGTTTCCCTTTAAACAGGGTATTAGAAGTGAATAAGTTGTGGTTGTTATTGCTCTCACCTTGCCCCCCATCTTGCCCTTCTTGGGTTGGTCCATCTTGCTGAGGATGTCCTTGGCGTGAGACTCCAGAGCTGCCAGGCTGGAGGGCTTCGATGGAGGAGGAGGAGGGGGAGGGGGGACCTCCTTCTCTTTCTTTCCTTTCTTGTTCCCTCCCTCCTTCACTTTGGGGACCTTGGGAGGTTTGGGGGCCTTGGGCATCTTGGGCGGCTTGGGTGGCTTGGAGGCCTTCTTCCTAGCTGGTTTTTCCCGGAGGGGAGGGGAGGGAGAGGGGACGCTGGAGGGGGAAGCAGGGTCCTCAGGCTCTGATGGGGCAGCAGGGGGTTCCTCCACTGGACTCTTAATGGCTTTAGCCGCATTCTGAACAACATCAACACAATGACATGGTAATTTATCCAAAAATACTCACTTTTCTAATGTCACTCTGAACCATGACCACAGTCTGAGCTGTCACTCTGAACCATGACCACAGTCTGAGGTGTCACTCTGAACCATGACAACAGTCTGAGGTGTCACTCTGAACCATGACCACAGTCTGAGCTATCAAATCAAATGTATTTATATAGCGCTTCGTACATCAGCTGATATCTCAAAGTGCTGTACAGAAACCCAGCCTAAAACCCCAAACAGCAAGCAATTCAGGTGTAGAAGCATGAGCTATGAGTTCATAGGACAGTTAGTAACATAGTTCAGATAACCTAGTTCACTACAACACCCATGATGCAGTTGAAACAGTTGAAGTCGGAAATATATATACACCTTAGTCAAATACATTTAAACTCCGTTTTTCACAATTCCTGACATTTAATCCTAGTAAATATTCCCTGTCTTAGGTCAGTTAGGATCACTACTTTATTTGAAGAATGTGAAATGACAGAATAATAGTAGAGAGAATGATTTATTTCAGCTTTTATTTATTTCATCACATTCCCAGTGGGTCAGAAGTTTACATACACTCAATTAGTATTTGGTAGCATTGCTTTTACATTGTTTAACTTGGGTCAAATGTTTCAGGTAGCCTTCCACAAGCTTCCCACAATAAGTTGGGTGAATTCTGTCCCATTCCTCCGGACAGAGCTGGTGTAACTGAATCAGGTTTGTAAGGCCTCCTTGCTCGCACACGCTTTTTCAGTTCTGCCCACACATTTTCTATAGGATTGAGGTCAGGGCTTGTGATGGTCACTCCAATACCTTGACTTTGTTGTCCTTAAGCAATTTTGCCACAACTTTGGAAGTATGCTTGGGGTCATTGTCCATTTGGAAGACCCATTTGCGACCAAGCTTTAACTTCCTGACTGATTTCTTGAGATGTTGCTTCAATATAACCACATAATTTTCCGTCCTCATGATACCATCTATTTTGTGAAGTGCACCAGTCCCTCCTGCAGCAAAGCACCCCCACAACATGATGCTGCCACCCCCGTACTTCACGGTTGGGATGGTGTTCTTTGGCTAGCAAGACTCCCCCCTTTTCCTCCAAACATAACGATGGTCATTATGGCCAAACAGTTCTATTTTTGTTTCATCAGACCAGAGGACATTTCTCCAAAAAGTATGATCTTTGTCCCCATGTGCAGCTGCAAACCGTAGTCTGGCTTTTTATGGCGGTTTTGGAGCAGTGGCTTCTTTCAGGTTATGTCGATATAGGACTCGTTTTACTGTGGATATAGATACTTTTGTACCTGTTTCCTCCAGCATCTTCACAAGGTACTTTGCTGCTGTTCTGGGATTCATTTTTGCACTTTTCGCACCAAAGTACATTAGTCTCTAGGAGACAGAATGTGTCTCCTTCCTGAGAGGTATGATGGCTGCGTGGTCCCATGGTGTTTATACTTACTACGTACTATAGTTTGTACAGATGAACGTAGTGCTTTCAGGCGTTTGGAAATTGCTCCCAAGGATGAACCAGACTTACGGAGATCTATAAAAAAAATTCTGAGGTCTTGGCAGATTTCTTTAGATTTTCCCATGATGTCAAGCAAAGAGGCACTGAGTTTGAAGGTAGTGCTTGAAATACATCCACAGGTACACCTCTAATTGACTCAAATTAAGACATCAGAAGCTTCTAAAGCCATGACATCATGTTCTGCAATTTTCCAAGCTGTTTAAAGGCACAGTCAACTTAGTGTATGTAAACTTCTGACTCACTGGAATTGTGATACAGTGAATTATAAGTGAAATAATCTGTCTGTAAACAATTGTTGGAAAAATGACTTGTGTCATGCACAAAGTAGATGTCCTAACCGACTTGCCAAAACTATAGTTTGTTAACAAGAAATTTGTGGAGTGGTTGAAAAACAAGTTTTAATGACTCCAACCTAAGTGTATGTAAACTTCCGACTTCCAACTGTATAGGTTATGTCTGTACTGTTAATGTCAGATTTTCTCTACGTATCTCTCAACTACAACAGGCCATTGGATACCTGACCAGTAGAATAGATGAGTACAGAGCAGGTAAGGACAGGGCAAGGTGGCATTGAGCAGGGTAGGGTCATACCTCTGAGATCCTGATCTCCTTGGCCAGGTCCTTGATGAGCTGAGTGGGCTTCATGTTCTCTGGAAGCTCATCCTCGTGTTCTAACAGAGCCTGGAGGAGAGACCCAGTACATGAAACACAGTCAACAGAGCCTGGAGGAGAGACCCAGTACATGAAACACAGTCAACAGAGCCTGGAGGAGAGACCCGGTACATGAAACACAGTCAACAGAGCCTGGAGGAGAGACCCGGTACATGAAACACAGTCAACAGAGCCTGGAGGAGAGACCCAGTACATGAAACACAGTCAACAGAGCGATAGTAGCTGTAGTAGCAGCTGACATTGGTAGACAGGACATCACAAGACTGTGGAAAGAAAAAAGGACAACGGGACATATTGTCCATTATAAAGGTGGGATTTAGGGAGTACAGGTGGAACTGATGGGTGAGGTAACAAACGTTACCTGTTTCTTGGTCCAAGCTCTAAAAGCTCCGTTGATGATCTTAGCTCCGTGGACCAGGTAGGCAGCTGGTTGCTTGTTGGACTTGTGTAAACCTGCAACAAGAGAGAATATTGTTAGACAGCTCTCTCTTGGTAAACAGGTCATTTGACCTCAAAGGGACAAACTGTTCAAATAAAGGTTCAATTAACTGGATTCTGTTCATTCACTTTGAGAACATTGATTGAGTTGTAGACTCATTTTTTCAGAAATGCCTCTTTCTACTGTAAGACAGCGGCTCCCTCTAGCCTAACTGCTGTCAGTAAACTAATTAACCAATCAAAACACATCACGTTTCAGAGCCCGGTCACCATACATTTCGTACACAGACAGCAGGGAAATATAAATCTCTGTTGAAACTGAATCTGGTTGACAGAAAACATCTGATTAGACCAGTAAACTCCTGGAAGATGTTACTGCAAGCTGAAGGCCGTTTAAATCAGACACATGCGCTCTCCCACCCCCCCCCCTCCTAAGCCTCCCCCATCTCTCCCAGACACATGCCTCTCCTTCCCTGCCTGCCTGCCTCCCTCCCTCCCAGCCTGACTCCCTCCCTCCCTCCCTCCCTCCCGGACATATGCCTCTCCCTCCCTCCCTCTCTCCCTCCATCTCTCCCAGACATATGCCTCTCCCTCCATCTCTCCCAGACACATGCCTCTCCTTCCCTGCCTGCCTGGCTGCCTGCCTGCCTGCCTCCCTCCCTCCCTCCCTCCCTCCCTCCCTCCCTCCCTCCCTCCCTCCCTCCTCCCAGACATATGCCTCTCCCTCCCTCCCTCCCTCCCTCTCTCCCTCCCTCCCTCCCTCCCAGACATATGCCTCTCCCTCCCTCCCTCTCTCCCTCCATCTCTCCCAGACACATGCCTCTCCTTCCCTGCCTGCCTGCCTGCCTCCCTCCCTCCCAGCCTGCCTGCCTGCCTGCCTCCCTCCCTCCCTCCCTCCCTCCCTCCCTCCCTCCCTCCCTCCCTCCCTCCCTCCCTCCCTCCCAGACATATGCCTCTCCCTCCCTCCCTCCCTCCCTCTCTCCCTCCCTCCCTCCCTCCCAGACATATGCCTCTCCCTCCCTCCCTCTCTCCCTCCATCTCTCCCAGACACATGCCTCTCCTTCCCTGCCTGCCTGCCTCCCTCCCTGCCTCCCTCCATCCACCTCTCCCAGACATATGCCTCTCCCTCCCCCTCCCTCCCAGCCTGCCTGCCTCCCTCTCTCCCAGCCTGCCTGCCTCTCACCCTCCCAGCCTGCC
Source organism: Oncorhynchus mykiss (assembly GCF_057628025.1). NCBI lineage: Eukaryota > Metazoa > Chordata > Actinopteri > Salmoniformes > Salmonidae > Oncorhynchus > Oncorhynchus mykiss. The sequence goes on along the minus strand of NC_143038.1, from coordinate 78,310,633 downwards.
TCCCTCCCTCCCTCCATCCATCTCTCCCAGACATATGCCTCCCCCACCCACCAGAAAAGAGTTACAGGTCTGTACACTGCTCTATTCGCAGGGGAAAGAAGCTGAACAAGTTTAAGATATTCAGGTCTTCTGTGGAGGAGGATCAGAATGATTATGAGATTGTTATGGGTGAACTGGACAATTAGTTAGTGCCCAAAGGGAACACTATTCATGAAAGAGCCTGCTTTCATCAACGCACCCACAAGCCCACGGAAACGCCAGAGGGATACATCAGAAGCCTAAACCAGATAGATGTTACAAGCCTTTCAACACTGCCAAGAACTCAAATATCCAGGACAGGTTGGTCATAGGGAGATGTCAGAGAAGCGTCAACTAACGCCTGACTTGACACTCGACAAAGCGGTAGAGCTTGTGAAGCAGTCAGAGCAAGTCAAGGGACAGCTCAGTGAAGTAGCATACAAACGAGCGGTGCACAATGACAAACAGACACAGAAATGGACAAAACAAAGGGGATTAAACAAAATGACATAATGTGAACAGGATGCTTCAGATGTGGTAAGGTACATGCTAAAGAGGACAGATGTGGTAATGCTAAAAAATGTCGCAGCTGTAGGAAGCTAGGGCATTTCACAGTCGTTTGTCGCTACTGCGTGGTCAAAGAGGTTACAGCACCCAACGAGAGAGGAGGAGAGGGTGAGTTCCCATTTCCTGGGAGTTACAGATGTTGATGACTAAAACGATGACAGTTAAACTGCAAATAAAAGGTACAACAGCAGACTTTAAGACTGACACAGGGGCAGTGTCATATCAGGAAAATAATTAGAGCACACTGAAAAACATGCCACCACTGAAAAGCACAGTGCCTTGCGAAAGTTTTCGGCCCCCTTGAACTTTGCGACCTTTTGCCACATTTCAGGCTTCAAACATAAAGATATAAAACTGTATTTTTTTGTGAAGAATCAACAACAAGTGGGACACAATCATGAAGTGGAACGACATTTATTGGATATTTCAAACTTTTTTTAACAAATCAAAAACTGAAAAATTGGGCGTGCAAAATTATTCAGCCCCCTTAAGTTAATACTTTGTAGCGCCACCTTTTGCTGCGATTACAGCTGTAAGTCGCTTGGGGTATGTCTCTATCAGTTTTGCACATCGAGAGACTGAAATGTTTTCCCATTCCTCCTTGCAAAACAGCTCGAGCTCAGTGAAGTTGGATGGAGAGCATTTGTGAACAGCAGTTTTCAGTTCTTTCCACAGATTCTCGATTGGATTCAGGTCTGGACTTTGACTTGGCCATTCTAACACCTGGATATATTTATTTTTGAACCATTCCATTGTATATTTTGCTTTATGTTTTGGATCATTGTCTTGTTGGAAGACAAATCTCCGTCCCAGTCTCAGGTCTTTTGCAGACTCCATCAGGTTTTCTTCCAGAATGGTCCTGTATTTGGCTCCATCCATCTTCCCATCAATTTTAACTACCTTCCCTGTCCCTGCTGAAGAAAAGCAGGCCCAAATCATGATGCTGCCACCACCATGTTTGACAGTGGGGATGGTGTGTTTAGGGTGATGAGCTGTGTTGCTTTTACACCAAACATAACGTTTTGCATTGTTGCCAAAAAGTTCAATTTTGGTTTCATCTGACCAGAGCACCTTCTTCCACATGTTTGCTGTGTCTCCCAGGTGGCTTGTGGCAAACTTTAAACGACACTTTTATGGATATCTTTAAGAAATGTCTTTCTTCTTGCCACTCTTCCATAAAGGCCAGATTTGTGCAATATATGACTGATTGTTGTCCTATGGACAGTCTCCCACCTCAGCTGTAGATCTCTGCAGTTCATCCAGAGTGATCATGGGCCTCTTGGCTGCATCTCTGATCAGTCTTCTCCTTGTATGAGCTGAAAGTTTAGAGGGACGGCCAGGTCTTGGTAGATTTGCAGTGGTCTGATACTCCTTCCATTTCAATATTATCGCTTGCACAGTGCTCCTTGGGATGTTTAAAGCTTGGGAAATCTTTTTGTATCCAAATCCGGCTTTAAACTTCTTCACAACAGTATCTCGGACCTGCCTGGTGTGTTCCTTGTTCTTCATGATGCTCTCTGCGCTTTTAACGGACCTCTGAGACTATCACAGTGCAGGTGCATTTATACGGAGACTTGATTACACACAGGTGGATTGTATTTATCATCATTAGTCATTTAGGTCAACATTGGATCATTCAGAGATCCTCACTGAACTTCTGGAGAGAGTTTGCTGCACTGAAAGTAAAGGGGCTGAATAATTTTGCACGCCCAATTTTTCAGTTTTTGATTTGTTAAAAAAGTTTGAAATATCCAATAAATGTCGTTCCACTTCATGATTGTGTCCCACTTGTTGTTGATTCTTCACAAAAAAATACAGTTTTATATCTTCATGTTTGAAGCCTGAAATGTGGCAAAAGGTCGCAAAGTTCAAGGGGGCCGAATACTTTCACAAGGCACTGTACTACTGAACCGTATGGGTCACTTTACAGACACTACTGGACTGTATGGGTCACTTTACAGATACTACTGAGCCGTATGGGTCACTTTACAGATACTACTGAGCCGTATGGGTTACTTTACAGATACTACTGAGCCGTATGGGTCACTTTACAGATACTACTGAACAGTATGGGTCACTTTACAGATACTACTGAACAGTATGGGTCACTTTACAGATACTACTGAACCGTATGGGTAACTTTACAGATACTACTGGACTGTATGGGTCACTTTACAGATACTACTGAACCGTATGGGTAACTTTACAGATACTACTGAACCGTATGGGTAACTTTACAGATACTACTGGACTATATGGGTCACTTTACAGATACTACTGGACTCTATGGGTCACTTTACAGCTACTAAGGAACTGTATGGGTCACTTTACACATACTACTGAACTCTATGGGTCACTTTACAGATACTACTGAACTCTATGGGTCACTTTACAGATACTACTGAACTCTATGGGTCACTTTACAGATACTACTGAACTCTACGGGTCACTTTACAGATATTACTGGACTCTATGGGTCACTTTACAGATACTACTGAACTCTATGGGTCACTTTACAGCTACTAAGGAACTGTATGGGTCACTTTACACATACTACTGCACTCTATGGGTCACTTTACAGCTACTAAGGAACTCTATGGATCACTTTACAGATACTACTGGACTCTATGGGTCACTTTACAGCTACTAAGGAACTGTATGGGTCACTTTACACATACTACTGAACTCTATGGGTCACTTTACAGATACTACTGAACTCTATGGGTCACTTTACAGATACTACTGAACTCTATGGGTCACTTTACAGATACTACTGAACTCTACGGGTCACTTTACACATACTACTGAACTCTATGGGTCACTTTACAGATACTACTGAACTCTATGGGTCACTTTACAGATACTACTGAACTCTATGGGTCACTTTACAGATACTACTGAACTCTACGGGTCACTTTACAGATACTACTGGACTCTATGGGTCACTTTACAGATACTACTGAACTCTATGGGTCACTTTACAGCTACTAAGGAACTGTATGGGTCACTTTACACATACTACTGCACTCTATGGGTCACTTTACAGCTACTAAGGAACTGTATGGGTCACTTTACAGATACCACTGAACTCTATGGGTCACTTTACAGATACCACTGAACTCTACGGGTCACTTTACAGATACTACTGAACCGTATGGGTCACTTTACAGCTACTAAGGGACTGTATGGGTCACTTTACAGATACTACTGAACCGTATGGGTCACTTTACAGGGAGCCTACAGAGTAGTGTGATCTCAGAGATCAGGGAGCCTACAGAGTGGTGTGGTCATAGAGATCAGGGAGCCTACAGAGTGGTGTGATCTCAGAGATCAGGGAGCCTACAGAGTGGTGTGATCATAGAGATCAGGGAGCCTACAGAGTGGTGTGATCTCAGAGATCAGGGAGCCTACAGAGTGGTGTGATCTCAGAGATCAGGGAGCCTACAGAGTGGTGTGATCTCAGAGATCAGGGAGCCTACAGAGTGGTGTGATCTCAGAGATCAGGGAGACTACAGAGCAGTGTGCTCCTATGGTCCTGGTAACCAAGAAGAACAAAGACCAGCTGAGGGTATGTGCTAACCTGAGAAGGTTAAACAAATCAGAGAAAAGGGAGAAATCCATTGTACCCACCATAGACGATATCCTGACAAAGCTGGCTGCTGCCCAGGTGTTGTCTCTTTCAGATGCAGCCAGTGGCCTCTGGCAGATTCCACTAGACAAAGAGAGTGCCAAGCTTACCACATTCATAACGCCTTTTGGAAGATACTATTTATACAGACTTCCATTTGGAATCACTAGTTCCCCAGACATCTTCCGGGGCGAGATGACAGAGCCCCTGAAGGACCAAGAAGGTGTGGTCATTTTTTGATGATATACTTCTACTCAGACACGCCAGCGGATCAGGAAGTGAGACTCCAGAACACCCTATACACACTGGAGAAAGCAGGTTTGAAGGTCAACCCAGACAAATGTCTACTGCGTCAGAAATGGCTTAACTACCTAGGACACTATACTGACGAGGATGGCATTTGTCTTGATGAGGCCAAAATCCAGGCCATTACCCAGCTGGAGCCTCCAAGAAATGTGTCTGATCTAAGGAGGATCCTGGGTATGATTCACTACCTAGGCAGGTACCAACTGGGTCTAGCCAATGTCAACAAACCCCTCAACGACCTGCTCAAGAGTGACTCTACATGCACATGCAGTGCAGGAGGAGGCTTTTAAGAATGTAAAGCAACTCGTCCCAGTACCGGCATTCTATCATATCAAATCAAGATGTATTTGTCACATGCACCGAATAAACCTAACCGTGAAATGTTTACTTACAAGCCCTTAACCAACAGTGAAGTTCAAGAAGAGTTAAGAAAATATTTACCAAATAAACTAAAGTAAAAAAATTATGAAAAGTAACACCATAAAATAACAATAACGAGGCTATGTACAGGGGGTACCGGTACCGAGTCAATGTGCAGGGGTGCAGGTTAGAGGTAATTACTACATCTAGGTCGGAGTGAAGTGACTATGCATAGATAATAAACAGTGAGTAGCAGCAGTGTAAAAAACAAAATGGAGGGGGTGAATGTAAAAAATCTGGTGGCCATTTGATTAATTGTTCAGCAGTCTTATGGCTTGGGACGTAGAAGCTGTTAAGGAGCCTTTTGGTGCTAGACTTGGGGCTCCGGTACCGCTTGCAGCATGCCTAAGGCACGTTCACGCAGATGAGCAGGGACCCTGGGCATCTTCCTTTTGGTGTTTTTCAGCATCAGTAGAAATGCCTCTTTAGTGTCTTCATAACAGTTTTCATAACTGTGACCTTAATTTCCTACCGTCTGTAAGCTGTTAGTGTCTTAACGACCGTTCCACAGGTGCATGTTCATTAATGGTTTATGGTACATTGAACAAGTATGGGAAACAATGTTTAAACCCTTTACAATGAAGATCTGTGAAGTTATTTTGATTTTTACGAATTTTTCTTTGAAAGATGCTCCTGAAAAAGGGACGTTTCTTTTTTTGCTGAGTTTATGTCACTTTGGGGACTGCGTTGTCTAAGTACTTATTAATGAATCCGGTGATTGATGTGGTACCCTCCTCAATGTTATCGGATGATTCCCAGAACATATTCCAGTCTGTGCTAGCCAAACAGTCCTGTAGCTTAACGCAAAGCAAAGAGAGGCAGAGAAAGTAGATTGAACCCTGGCCAGGTGGGAAGGGGTAAGGCATGGGGTAGGTGGGGTAAAGGTTAGGGAGCACAGCTCTACCTGAGGTCTGTTCATCGGGGTGCAATATTACTGAACTTTCTGGTTGCGTAGACAACAGATATGATACAAATGTGTAGAACGGAAATGTCGTGTAGAATTGGGGATCATTTCATCTCCATAAGAAAATAATGGGATAAATCCCCGATTTCACTAACACACAGAGATAATACCTGTATTCCCTACATAGTGCACAACTATTGACCAGAGCCCATACAGTATGTTGGCAATGTGATCAGTAGAAGGCAATCTGGCCATATTACAACAGAGAGACAAAGCGTAGAAACGTAAACAGAGTCTTCCGGCCAGCCGAGAAGAGTTCAAACACAGAGAGAAAGCAGAGAACTAGTGATTGTAACTGTGCCAGGCCTTTTGAACATAATCATCTGTGAACGACGCCAAGCAGACGTTTAATGACAGTAATAATATTAGAGTATCCATCTCCTCATCTGTTGAGCAGACCGTAGGAAGGACACACGCTATACACCACTAGAGGAACAGGAAACGGACCAGCACCACGAGGGGAACAGGAAACGCATCACAAGCACAGGAAAAGGAACGCAGAGGAAGACTGAAACCAAACCTGAAAGCCTAAGAGTTGTAGAAAGAAAAAATGTGATGTACCTTTGAACCTCTCCAGCAGGTGGCGTCCCACGTACCAGCAGGCCGTCTCAAAGTTGGGGAACGGAGTCAGACAGTTGACCTTCAGACGCCTCTCCACCTCATATGCTCTGCGGAGGAAAACACACTTTTAATTATTTTTTAAAGGGTTAGTTCACCTAAAATTACATATTGGTTTCCTTACCCTGTAAGCAGTCTATGGACAAGATATGACAGCAATCCTAGATTTGGTTTAGGTTCTCTGGCACGGTTTCCACATGCTAACATTTTAGCATTTGTAGCACAAATCCCATGCAAGTCATGGGACCAATATGAGCATTTCTTCATGAGCATTAATTAAAAACTAGGCCAAATCAGGAAGTGGAGTTGACCTTAAAAGCTACAGTCTAAGCTACAGGAGGTCCTCATTGATACTAATGACGTGCTCACCTCATCTGCATCTCAACACTCAGGTTGTGGACAAAGTGTCCAGAAAAGGCCAGAGTGTCCACTGGAGTCAGAACTGCGTTGATCCAACCTGGAAACAGACACAGTATACACTTCTATTCTCAATGTGACAACATAAGAACAGGTCTGATTTTATTCCCAATGTGACAACATAAGAACAGGTCTGATTCTATTCCCAATGTGACAACAGGTCTGATTTTATTCCCAATGTGACAACATAAGAACAGGTCTGATTCTATTCCCAATGTGACAACATCCGAACAGGTCTGATTCTATTCCCAATGTGACAACAGGTCTGATTTTATTCCCAATGTGACAACATAAGAACAGGTCTGATTCTATTCCCAATGTGACAACATAAGAACAGGTCTGATTCTATTCCCAATGTGACAACATAAGAACAGGTCTGATTCTATTCCCAATGTGACAACATAAGAACAGGTCTGATTCTATTCCCAATGTGACAACAGGTCTGATTTTATTCCCAATGTGACAACATCAGAACAGGTCTGATTCTATTCCCAATGTGACAACATAAGAACAGGTCTGATTCTATTCCCAATGTGACAACAGGTCTGATTTCATTCCCAATGTGACAACAGGTCTGATTCTATTCCCAATGTGACAACAGGTCTGATTTCATTCCCAATGTGACAACATAAGAACAGGTCTGATTCTATTCCCGATGTGACAAGTCTGATTTTATTCCCAATGTGACAACATCAGAACAGGTCTGATTCTAGTCCCAATGTGACAATAGGTCTGATTCTAGTCCCAATGTGACAATAGGTCTGATTGTAGTCCCAATGTGACAACATCAGAACAGGTCTGATTCTAGTCCCAATGTGACAACATCAGAATTGGTCTGATTCTAGTCCCAATGTGACATCAGAACAGGTCTGATTCTATTTCCAATGTGACAACATCAGGACAGGTCTGATATTATTCCCAATGTGACAACATCAGAACAGGTCTGATTCTAGTCCCAATGTGACAACATCAGAACAGGTCTGATTCTATCCCCAATGTGACAACAGGTCTGATTCTATTCCCAATGTGACAACATCAGAACAGGTCTGATTCTATTCCCAATGTGACAACAGGTCTGATTCTATTCCCAATGTGACAACATCAGAACAGGTCTGATTCTATTCCCAATGTGACAACAGGTCTGATTCTATTCCCAATGTGACAACATCAGAACAGGTCTGATTCTATTCCCAATGTGACAACATCAGAACAGGTCTGATTCTAGTCCCAATGTGACAACATCAGAACAGGTCTGATTCTAGTCCCAATGTGACAACATCAGAATTGGTCTAATTCTAGTCCCAATGTGACAACATCAGAACAGGTCTGATTCTAGTCCCAATGTGACAATAGGTCTGATTCTATTCCCAATGTGACAACATCAGAACAGGTCTGATTCTAGTCCCAATGTGACAACAGGTCTGATTCTATTCCCAATGTGACAACATCAGAACAGTTCTGATTCTAGTCCCAATGTGACTGTGGTGACAACATAATAATAGGTGTGATTTGTGAGAATAACTAAATCTAACCCTGAACAGATTTCTGATTCTGATGTGATGGTTTGAAGATTTCTTGTCCCTGCTTCAGAGTACACTAACCTGATGGTATGAATAGGGTCTGTCCCTACTTCAGAGTACACTAACCTGATGGTCCCTACTTCAGAGTGCACTAACCTGATGGTATGAATAGGGTCTGTCCCTACTTCAGAATGCACTAACCTGATGGTATGAATAGGGTCTGTCCCTACTTCAGAGCGCACTAACCTGATGGTATGAACACTACTTCAGAGTGCACTAACCTGATGGTATGAATAGGGTCTGTTCCTACTTTAGAGTGCACTAACCTGATGGTATGAATAGGGTCTGTCCCTACTTCAGAGTGCACTAACCTGATGGTATGAATAGGGTCTGTCCCTACTTCAGAGTGCACTAACCTGATGGTATGAATAGGGTCTGTCCCTACTTCAGAGTGCACTAACCTGATGGTATGAATAGGGTCTGTCCCTACTTCAGAGTGCACTAACCTGATGGTATGAATAGGGTCTGTCCCTACTTCAGAGTGCACTAGCCTGATGGTATGAATAGGGTCTGTCCCTACTTCAGAGTGCACTAGCCTGATGGTATGAATAGGGTCTGTCCCTGCTTCAGAGTGCATTAACCTGATGATATGAATAGGGTCTGTCCCTGCTTCAGAGTGCACTAACCTGATGGTATGAATAGGGTCTGTCCCTGCTTCAGAGTACACTAACCTGATGGTATGAATAGGGTCTGTCCCTGCTTCAGAGTGCACTAACCTGATGGTATGAATAGGGTCTGTCCCTGCTTCAGAGTGCACTAACCTGATGGTATGAATAGGGTCTGTCCCTACTTCAGAGTGCACTAGCCTGATGGTATGAATAGGGTCTGTCCCTGCTTCAGAGTGCATTAACCTGATGATATGAATAGGGTCTGTCCCTGCTTCAGAGTGCACTAACCTGATGGTATGAATAGGGTCTGTCCCTGCTTCAGAGTACACTAACCTGATGGTATGAATAGGGTCTGTCCCTGCTTCAGAGTACACTAACCTGATGGTATGAATAGGGTCTGTCCCTGCTTCAGAGTGCACTAACCTGATGGTATGAATAGGGTCTGTCCCTGCTTCAGAGTGCACTAACCTGATGGTATGAATAGGGTCTGTCCCTACTTCAGAGTGCACTAACCTGATGGTATGAATAGGGTCTGTCCCTGCTTCAGAGTGCACTAACCTGATGGTATGAATAGGGTCTGTCCCTGCTTCAGAGTGCACTAACCTGATGGTATGAATAGGGTCTGTCCCTGCTTCAGAGTACACTTGTAACACTTGTCCACCTGGTCAGCGAAGAACATCTCTGTGTGATTGGCTGAGGACCTCCAGCGCTCGTACAACGATAGGTTAGCTGACGTGGGCTTGATCAGGAAGAAGATCTTCTCTCCCTGGAAACAACAACAACAACATTAAGACAGAACAAGAGCTCCTTACAACAGCAGGCCTGTATTCACAAAGCATTTCAGAGTAGCAGTGCTGATCTAGGACCCTGTTCATGTAATCTTATTCATTGTGATCTAAAAGGCAACACTGATCCTAGATCAGCACCCCAACTCGGAGACATTTTGTGAATACATGTCCACGACTCGTTCCTATTCATTCTACGGCTAATTTCATTCTTGCTACGCAGCAATGTTTTCTAATACACTTTGAGAATTCTTCCTTGAGAAGTGCATTGGAAAAGGTGTACATTTCCCGTTGAACGCGGAATGAGGGAGGACAATGACCCCATTGTCCAACAGGACAATGACAGGACAATGACCCTAAACACACAGCCAAGACAACGGAGGAGTGGCTTCGGGACAAGTCTCTGAATGTCCGTTGTGGTCCAGCCAGAGCCCGGACTTGAACCCGATCAAACAGTGACGCTCCCCATCCAACCTGACAGAGCTTGAGAGGATCTGCAGAGAAGAATGGGAGAAACTCCCCAAATACAGGTGTGCCAAGCTTGTAGCGTCATACCCAAGAAGACACAAGGCTGTAATCACTGCCAAAGGTGCTTCAACTAAGCACTGAGAGAAGGGTCTGAATAATTATGTAAATTTGATAATTCAGTTTGTCTAAAAACTTGGTTTTGCACTATAGATTCAATGGTTGTAAAGATGGGGAGTGGTCTCTCCATAATAAAGAGATGCTCTGCTTTTTCGACACCACACTCCACAAAGCAAGTCCAGCTCTAGTTTTATCTTATCTTGATTATTGTCCAGTCATATGGTCAAGTTCTGCTAAGAAAGACTGCAGCTGGCCCAGAACAGAGCGCCACGTCTTGCTCTTCATTGTAATCAGAGGACTAATATAAATATTATGCATACCAGTCTCTCATTGGCTAAGAGTTGAAGAAAGACTGACTGTGACACTTCTTGTTTTTATTAGAACATTTAATGTGTTGGAAATTCCAAATTATTTGCATAGTCAACTTACTCACAGCACTGACACACATGTTGACACATATGTGTGTATGTACTGACATGTATGTTGTGTGTATGTACTGACATGTATGTTGTGTGTATGTACTGACATGTATGTGTAACTGAGAAATACACACACACACACACACACACACACTACATGTTAATGTACACTACATGTTAATGTACACTACATGTTAATGCACACTACATGTTAATGCACACTACATGTTAATGTACACTACATGTTAATGCACCCTACATGTTAATGCACACTACATGTTAATGTACACTACATGTTAATGCACCCTACATGTTAATGCACACTACATGTTAATGTACACTACATGTTAATGCACCCTACATGTTAATGCACACTACATGTTAATGTACACTACATGTTAATGCACACTACATGTTAATGTACACTACATGTTAATGTACACTACATGTTAATGCACACTACATGTTAATGCACACTACATGTTAATGCACACTACATGTTAATGCACACTACATGTTAATGTACACTACATGTTAATGCACACTACATGTTAATGTACACTACATGTTAATGTACACTACATGTTAATGTACACTACATGTTAATGCACACTACATGTTAATGTACACTACATGTTAATGCACACTACATGTTAATGCACACTACATGTTAATGTACACTACATGTTAATGCACACTACATGTTAATGCACACTACATGTTAATGTACACTACATGTTAATGCACACTACATGTTAATGCACACTACATGTTAATGTACACTACATGTTAATGCACACTACATGTTAATGTACACTACATGTTAATGTACACTACATGTTAATGCACACTACATGTTAATGTACACTACATGTTAATGTACACTACATGTTAATGTACACTACATGTTAATGTACACTACATGTTAATGTACACTACATGTTAATGCACACTACATGTTAATGCACACTACATGTTAATGTACACTACATGTTAATGTACACTACATGTTAATGCACCCTACATGTTAATGCACACTACATGTTAATGCACACTACATGTTAATGCACACTACATGTTAATGTACACTACATGTTAATGTACACTACATGTTAATGTACACTACATGTTAATGCACACTACATGTTAATGTACACTACATGTTCATGTACACTACATGTTAATGTACACTACATGTTAATGTACACTACATGTTAATGTACACTACATGTTAATGCACCCTACATGTTAATGCACACTACATGTTAATGCACACTACATGTTAATGTACACTACATGTTAATGTACACTACATGTTAATGCACACTACATGTTAATGCACACTACATGTTAATGCACACTACATGTTAATGTACACTACATGTTAATGTACACTACATGTTAATGCACACTACATGTTAATGCACACTACATGTTAATGCACACTACATGTTAATGTACACTACATGTTAATGTACACTACATGTTAATGCACACTACATGTTAATGCACACTACATGTTAATGCACACTACATGTTAATGTACACTACATGTTAATGTACACTACATGTTAATGTACACTACATGTTAATGCACCCTACATGTTAATGTACACTACATGTTAATGTACACTACATGTTAATGCACACTACATGTTAATGTACACTACATGTTAATGTACACTACATGTTAATGTACACTACATGTTAATGCACCCTACATGTTAATGCACACTACATGTTAATGCACACTACATGTTAATGTACACTACATGTTAATGTACACTACATGTTAATGCACACTACATGTTAATGCACACTACATGTTAATGCACACTACATGTTAATGTACACTACATGTTAATGTACACTACATGTTAATGTACACTACATGTTAATGTACACTACATGTTAATGTACACTACATGTTAATGTACACTACATGTTAATGCACACTACATGTTAATGCACACTACATGTTAATGTACACTACATGTTAATGTACACTACATGTTAATGCACACTACATGTTAATGCACACTACATGTTAATGCACACTACATGTTAATGTACACTACATGTTAATGTACACTACATGTTAATGCACACTACATGTTAATGCACACTACATGTTAATGCACACTACATGTTAATGTACACTACATGTTAATGTACACTACATGTTAATGCACACTACATGTTAATGCACACTACATGTTAATGCACACTACATGTTAATGTATGTCCATTGTAACGTATTTAGACTGTAATGTATTTTTTATTATGTGTCAGACCCCAGCTAAAACTAAAACTAGCTGTCACCATTGGCCTCGGCTAATGGGGGGATCCTAATAAATCACATTAAAACCTTGAGTATGTTGCCCCAGACATTACAGTACCTTAATAAAGTTCATTCATCAATAAGGTTATTAACTGTGTCATACCTTGAGTACGTGGTACCATACGGAGGCCCCTCCACACTCGATGTGGAAGTCAGTGTAGCTGTCTTTAACACCGATCAGACAGTACTTAGTGACTTTAGGTTTCCCCAGGAGAGCATCGTCTGGCCAGTAGTTCTCTACCCACGACAACCTCCGCACAATCTGAGGGCTCTCCACTATACTGTCCATTCTGAGAGACAAAGAAATAAACACTATTCAAATCATGCCACTACAATACCATAAAAAAACATACCATAAAATACATAGGGGTTAATATTAACATTATAATATCATTATCATCTTAATGGTGTTTAATAATAATGACATTAAAATACTGTTTAGTATTTATGAATCAGAGAAAGTCAGGAGAAGTGTTGTGCTGCACAATGTGTATCATGAGAACACGTGTCTGTATACCTCTTAGGTGTGTGCCTACCTTTTGTCAGAGAACTCCAGGTTGATAATGTTTAACACTTTCTTCCTGTTGGTGCTGTAGTAGTAATCTACAAAGTCCTTGAGCTTCATCTTACTGTCAGTCTGCTTGGTCACATCTATCACATCCACACCCACTTCTGGACCTGGGAGTGATTAATACAAACAGTTAAATGCAACTTAATTAAACATTAAAGACACGAGAAAATCAATAGTGAGCAGGTCTTTAAATGGCAGTGAGTTGATGAGATGTGTTCCTAACTAGGCTGCTCAGTATAAAGCAGTAGAAGTAGCGGATGTGTTGCTAACTAGGCTGCTCAGTATAAAGCAGAGGAGGTAGCAATGTGATGCTAACTAGGCTGCTCAGTATAAAGCAGTGGAGGTAGCAATGTGATGCTAACTAGGCTGCTCAGTATAAAGCAGTAGAAGTAGAAGATGTGTTGCTAACTAGGCTGCTCAGTATAAAGCAGTAGAGGTAGCAATGTGATGCTAACTAGGCTGCTCAGTATAAAGCAGTAGAGGTAGCAATGTGATGCTAACTAGGCTGCTCAGTATAAAGCAGTAGAGGTAGCAATGTGATGCTAACTAGGCTGCTCAGTATAAAGCAGTAGAGGTAGCATCACAGTATAAAGCAGTAGAAGTAGCAGATGTGTTGCTAACTAGGCTGCTCAGTATAAAGCAGTAGAAGTAGCAGATGTGTTGCTAACTAGGCTGCTCAGTATAAAGCAGTAGAAGTAGCAGATGTGTTGCTAACTAGGCTGCTCAGTATAAAGCAGTAGAAGTAGCAGATGTGTTCCTAACTAGGCTGCTCAGTATAAAGCAGTAGAAGTATCAGCTGTGTTCCTAACTAGGCTGCTCAGTATAAAGCAGTAGAGGTAGAAGATGTGTTGCTAACTAGGCTGCTCATTATAAAGCAGTAGAGGTAGCAATATGATGCTAACTAGGCTGCTCAGTATAAAGCAGTAGAGGTAGCAATGTGATGCTAACTAGGCTGCTCAGTATAAAGCAGTAGAAGTAGCGGATGTGTTGCTAACTAGGCTGCTCAGTATAAAGCAGTAGAGGTAGCAATATGATGCTAACTAGGCTGCTCAGTATTAAGCAGTAGAGGTAGCAATGTGATGCTAACTAGGCTGCTCAGTATAAAGCAGTAGAAGTAGCAGATGTGTTCCTAACTAGGCTGCTCAGTATGAAGCAGTAGAAGTAGCAGATGTGTTGCTAACTAGGCTGCTCAGTATAAAGCAGTAGAGGTAGCAATGTGATGCTAACTAGGCTGCTCAGTATAAAGCAGTAGAAGTAGCAGATGTGTTCCTAACTAGGCTGCTCATTATAAAGCAGTAGAGGTAGCAATGTGATGCTAACTGGGCTGCTCAGTATAAAGCAGTAGAAGTAGCAGATGTGTTGCTAACTAGGCTGCTCAGTATAAAGCAGTAGAAGTAGCAGATGTGTTGCTAACTAGGCTGCTCAGTATAAAGCAGTAGAAGTATCAGATGTGTTCCTAACTAAGCTGCTCAGTATAAAGCAGTAGAGGTAGAATATGTGTTGCTAACTAGGCTGCTCAGTAGAAAGCAGTAGAAGTAGCATATGTGTTGCTAACTAGTCTGCTCATTATAAAGCAGTAGAGGTAGCAATGTGATGCTAACTAGGCTGCTCAGTATAAAGCAGTAGCAGATGTGTTGCTAACTAGGCTGCTCAGTATAAAGGAGAGGTAACAGATGTGTTACTATTTAGGCTGCTCAGTAGAAAGCAGTAGAAGTAGCAGATGTGATGCTAACTAGGCTGCTCAGTATAAAGCAGTAGAAGTAGAAGATGTGTTGCTAACTAGGCTGCTCAGTATAAAGCAGTAGAAGTAGCAATGTGATGCTAACTAGGCTGCTCAGTATAAAGCAGTAGAAGTAGAAGATGTGTTGCTAACTAGGCTGCTCAGTATAAAGCAGTAGAAGTAGCAATGTGATGCTAACTAGGCTGCTCAGTATAAAGCAGTATAAGTAGGAGATGTGTTCCTAACTAGGCTGCTCAGTATAAAGGAGAAGTATCAGATGTGTTCCTAACTAGGCTGCTCAGTATAAAGGAGAGGTAGCAGATGTGTTCCTAACTAGGCTGCTCTGTATAAAGCAGTAGAGGTAGCAGATGTGTTGCTAACTAGGCTGCTCAGTAGAAAGGAGCAGTAGCAGATGTGTTGCTAACTAGGTTGCTCAGTACAAAGGAGAAGTATCAGATGTGTTGCTAACTAGGCTGCTCAGTATAAAGCAGTAGAAGTAGCAGATGTGTTGCTAACTAGGCTGCTCAGTATAAAGCAGTAGAGGTAGCAATGTGATGCTAACTAGGCTGCTCAGTATAAAGCAGTAGAGGTAGCAATGTGATGCTAACTAGGCTGCTCAGTATAAAGCAGTAGAAGTAGAAGATGTGTTGCTAACTAGGCTGCTCAGTATAAAGCAGTAGAAGTAGAAGATGTGTTGCTAACTAGGCTGCTCAGTATAAAGCAGTAGAAGTAGCAGATGTGTTGCTAACTAGGCTGCTCAGTATAAAGCAGTAGAGGTAGCAGATGTGTTCCTAACTAGGCTGCTCAGTATAAAGCAGTAGAAGTATCAGCTGTGTTCCTAACTAGGCTGCTCAGTATAAAGCAGTAGAAGTATCAGATGTGTTCCTAACTAGGCTGCTCAGTATAAAGCAGTAGAGGTAGAAGATGTGTTGCTAACTAGGCTGCTCAGTAGAAAGCAGTAGAAGTAGCATATGTGTTAATAACTAGGCTGCTCATTATAAAGCAGTAGAGGTAGCAATATGATGCTAACTAGGCTGCTCAGTATAAAGCAGTAGAGGTAGCAATGTGATGCTAACTAGGCTGCTCATTATAAAGCAGTAGAGGTAGCAATATGATGCTAACTAGGCTGCTCATTATAAAGCAGTAGAGGTAGCAATATGATGCTAACTAGGCTGCTCAGTAGAAAGCAGTAGAGGTAGAAGATGTGTTGCTAACTAGGCTGCTCAGTATAAAGCAGTAGAAGTAGCAGATGTGTTGCTAACTAGGCTGCTCAGTATAAAGCAGTAGAGGTAGCAATGTGATGCTAACAAGGCTGCTCAGTATAAAGCAGTAGAAGTAGCATATGTGTTCCTAACTAGGCTGCTCATTATAAAGCAGTAGAGGTAGCAATGTGATGCTAACTAGGCTGCTCAGTATAAAGCAGTAGAAGTAGCAGATGTGTTGCTAACTAGGCTGCTCAGTAGAAAGCAGTAGAAGTAGCATATGTGTTGCTAACTAGTCTGCTCATTATAAAGCACTAGAGGTAGCAATATGATGCTAACTAGGCTGCTCAGTATAAAGCAGTAGAGGTAGCAATGTGATGCTAACTAGGCTGCTCAGTATAAAGCAGTAGAAGTAGCAGATGTGTTGCTATCTAGGCTGCTCAGTATAAAGCAGTAGAAGTATCAGATGTGTTCCTAACTAGGCTGCTCAGTATAAAGCAGTAGAGGTAGAAGACGTGTTGCTAACTAGGCTGCTCAGTATAAAGCAGTAGAAGTAGCAGATGTGTTGCTAACTAGGCTGCTCAGTATAAAGCAGTAGAGGTAGCATATGTGTTGCCTAGTAAAGGAGAAGTAGCAGATGTGTTCCTAACAAGGCAGCTCAGTATAATGCAGGCTGCTCAGTATAACGCAGAAGTAGCAGATGTGATGCTAACTAGGCTGTTCAGTATTAAGGAGAAGTAGCAGATGTGTTGCTAACTAGATTGCTCAGTATAAAGCAGTAGAGGTAGCAGATGTCTTCCTAACTAGGCTGCTTAGTAGAAAGAAGAAGTAGCAGATGTGTTTCTAACTAGGCTGCTCAGTATAAAGCAGTAGAAGTAGCGGATGTGTTGCTAACTAGGCTGCTCAGTATAAAGCAGTAGAGGTAGCAAGCAATGTGATGCTAACTAGGCTGCTCAGTATAAAGGAGAAGTATCAGATGTGTTCCTAACTAGGCTGCTCAGTATAAAGCAGTATCAGATGTGTTGCTAACTGGGCTGCTCAGTATAAAGGAGAAGTAGCAGATGTGTTGCTAACTAGGCTGCTCGGTATAAAGGAGAAGTAGCAGATGTCTTGCTAACTAGGCTGCTCGGTATAAAGGAGAAGTAGCAGATGTCTTGCTAACTATGCTGCTCAGTATAAAGGAGACGTAGCAGATGTGTTCCTAACTAGGCTGCTCAGTATAAAGCAGTAGAAGTAGCAGATGTGTTCCTAACTAGGCTGCTCAGTATAAAGGAGAAGTATCAGATGTGTTGCTAACCAGGCTGCTCAGTATAAAGCAGTAGAGGTAGCAATGTGATGCTAACTAGGCTGCTCAGTATAAAGCAGTAGAAGTAGCAGATGTGTTGCTAACTAGGCTGCTCAGTATAAAGCAGTAGAAGTATCAGATGTGTTCCTAACTAGGCTGCTCAGTATAAAGCAGTAGAGATAGAAGATGTGTTGCTAACTAGGCTGCTCAGTAGAAAGCAGTAGAAGTAGCATATGTGTTGCTAACTAGTCTGCTCATTATAAAGCACTAGAGGTAGCAATATGATGCTAACTAGGCTGCTCAGTATAAAGCAGTAGAGGTAGCAATGTGATGCTAACTAGGCTGCTCAGTATAAAGCAGTAGAAGTAGCAGATGTGTTGCTATCTAGGCTGCTCAGTATAAAGCAGTAGAAGTATCAGATGTGATGCTAACTAGGCTGCTCAGTATAAAGCAGTAAAGGTAGCAGATGTGTTCCTAACTAGGCTGCTCAGTATAAAGCAGTAGAAGTAGCAGATGTGTTCCTAACTAGGCTGCTCAGTATAAAGCAGTAGAGGTAGAAGACGTGTTGCTAACTAGGCTGCTCAGTATAAAGCAGTAGAGGTAGAAGATGTGTTGCTAACTAGGCTGCTCAGTATAAAGCAGTAGAAGTAGCAGATGTGTTGCTAACTGGGCTGCTCAGTATAAAGCAGTAGAGGTAGCAGATGTGTTCCTAACTAGGCTGCTCAGTATAAAGCAGTAGAAGTATCAGATGTGTTCCTAACTAGGCTCATAACGAGATCATAACGAGATCCAAGATGGCGTAGCAGTAGGACGTGTTGTCGTGTTCCTTGTATATATCGTTTGTTTTCGTTTCGTTTTCGTTTTTTTTCTTCACATATCTTTAAAACTTTTTGCTGAACCTCAACTTCTTCTAAATACTCTCCTGCAACCCACCTCACCCAACGTAGCTTTTTTTCCTAAAGTATTTATATTTACTTCGGATCTGGAACCCCTCAACTGAAGCTAGCCAACTAGCCAACTAACTACCAGCTTCAGCAAAACATTGCTAGAGGTCTTCAGCTAACCGGTCAGCTAACCGGTCATCAGCTAACCTTTAGCTCGGAAAGCTCTCGCCAGTTCGAACAACGCGACTCTAACCAGAGCATAACGGACCTATCTATTATTTTATTTTTATTTTTACCCCCGGATTCCCATCGCAAACGGAACATTTTGAGCTCCTGGGCTACAATATCCAGACCCACGACCGGTCCATTGATGTCACCGCATGAAGAGGAATAAACAGACTCCCCCCATCGCGACGTCCCCAAAGGCTAACTCTCTAGCCCTTGCTATCTCCTTGCTTGCAAATTCGGCCTGCTAACTGCTAGCTTGTTTAGCCCGGTCCGCTAACTGCTACCGTGTTTAGCACCGTCTACTAACTGTTAGCTTGTTAGCACAGGCCTGCTAACCATCTGAATCGCCGCGTCCCAAACACTCACTGAACCCATATTTACTTTCTATCCCTTTTCGATTTTTAATTTGTTTATACCTTCCGGTAACCTGCCTCACCAAATGTGATACGGAACCGCTATTATCTTTACATTTTTAGAACACACTCAAGAACCTTCAGAAGCTAACCAGCTAACTGGCTACAAGCTATTTAGTCATTGTTAGTTTTCTAACCTGGATAACACTCGCCAGTCCAGCTTCCCTGCCCCATCCACCGCTGCCCCTTGGACACTGATCACTTGGCTACATAGCTGATGCAGGCTGGACTGTCCATTAATTCACGGTAATCCATTCTGCTTGTTTATGTTTTATCTGTCGGCCCCAGCCGCACTTAGGCTCTGTGTGTAGTTAAGCCGACCCTCTCTGCCTAATCAATCGCCATTCTACCTGCTGTTGTTGTGCTAGCTGATTGGCTGTTGTTGTCTCACCTACTGTTTTAGCTAGCTCTCCCAATTCAACACCTGTGATTACTGTATGCCTTGCTGTATGTCTCTCTCAAATGTCAATATGCCTTGTATACTGTTGTGCAGGTTAGTTATCATTGCTTTAGTTTACAATGGAGCCCCTAGTTCCACTCTTTATACCCCTGATACCTCCTTTGTCCCACCCCCCACACATGCGGTGACCTCACCCATTACAACCAGCATGTCCAGAGATACAACCTCTCTCATCATCACCCAGTGCCTGGGCTTACCTCCGCTGTACCCGCACCCCACCATACCCCTGTTTGCGCATTATGCCCTGAATATATTCTACCATGCCCAGAAACCTGCTCCTCTTATTCTCTGTCCCCAACGCCCTAGGCGACCAGTTTTGATAGCCTTCAGCCGCACCCTCATACTACTCCTTCTCTGTTCCGCGGGTGATGTGGAGGTAAACCCAGGCCCTGCATGTCCCCAGGCACCCTCATTTGTTGACTTCTGTGATCGAAAAAGCCTTGGTTTCATGCATGTCAACATCAGAAGCCTCCTCCCTAAGTGTGTCTTACTCACTGCTCTAGCACACTCTGCTAACCCTGATGTCCTTGCCGTGTCTGAATCCTGGCTCAGGAAGGCCACCAAAAATTCTGAGATTTCCATACCCAACTATAACATCTTCCGTCAAGATAGAACTGCCAAAGGGGGAGGAGTTGCAGTCTACTGCAGAGATAGCCTGCAAAGTAATGTCATACTCTCCAGGTCCATACCCAAACAGTTCGAACTACTAATTTTGAAAATTACTCTCTCCAGAAATAAGTCTCTCACTGTTGCCGCCTGCTACCGACCCCCCTCAGCTCCCAGCTGTGCCCTGGACACCATTTGTGAATTGATCGCCCCCCATCTAGCTTCAGAGTTTGTTCTGTTAGGTGCCCTAAACTGGGATATGCTTAACACCCCGGCAGTCCTACAATCTAAGCTAGATGCCCTCAATCTCACTCAAATCATCAAGGAACCCACCAGGTACAACCCTAACTCTGTAAACAAGGGCACCCTCATTGACGTCATCCTGACCAACTGGCCCTCCAAATACACCTCCGCTGTCTACAACCAGGATCTCAGCGATCACTGCCTCATTGCCTGTATCCGCTACGGAGCCGCAGTCAAACGACCACCCCTCATCACTGTCAAACGCTCCCTAAAACACTTCTGTGAGCAGGCCTTTCTAATCGACCTGGCCCGGGTATCCTGGAAGGACATTGACCTCATCCCGTCAGTTGAGGATGCCTGGTCTTTCTTTAAAAGTAACTTCCTCACCATTTTAGATAAGCATGCTCCGTTCAAAAAATGCAGAACTAAGAACAGATATAGCCCCTGGTTCACTCCAGACCTGACTGCCCTCGACCAGCACAAAAACATCCTGTGGCGGACTGCGCTAACATCGAATAGTCCCCGCGATATGCAACTGTTCAGGGAAGTCAGGAACCAATACACACAGTCAGTCAGGAAAGCTAAAGCCAACTTCTTCAGGCAGAAGTTTGCATCCTGTAGCTCCAACTCCAAAAAGTTCTGGGACACTGTGAAGTCCATGGAGAACAAGAGCACCTCCTCCCAGCTGCCCACTGCACTGAGACTAGGTAACATGGTCACCACCGATAAATCCATGATTATCGAAAACTTCAACAAGCATTTCTCAACGGCTGGCCATGCCTTCCGCCTGGCTACTCCAACCTCGGACAACAGCCCCCCCCCCCCCCGCAGCTACTCGCCCAAGCCTCTCCAGGTTCTCCTTTACCCAAATCCAGATAGCAGATGTCCTGAAAGAGCTGCAAAACCTGGACCCGTACAAATCAGCTGGGCTGGACAATCTGGACCCTCTATTCCTGAAACTATCCGCCGCCATTGTCGCAACCCCTATTACCAGCCTGTTCAACCTCTCTTTCATATCGTCTGAGATCCCCAAGGATTGGAAAGCTGCCGCAGTCATCCCCCTCTTCAAAGGGGGCGACACCCTGGACCCAAACTGTTACAGACCTATATCCATCCTGCCCTGCCTATCTAAGGTCTTCGAAAGCCAAGTCAACAAACAGGTCACTGACCATCTTGAATCCCACCGTACCTTCTCCGCTGTGCAATCTGGTTTCCGAGCCGGTCACGGGTGTACCTCAGCCACGCTCAAGGTACTAAACGATATCATAACCGCCATCGATAAAAGACAGTACTGTGCAGCCGTCTTCATAGACCTTGCCAAGGCTTTCGACTCTGTCAATCACCGTATTCTTATCGGCAGACTCAGTAGCCTCGGTTTTTCGGATGACTGCCTTGCCTGGTTCACCAATTACTTTGCAGACAGAGTTCAGTGTGTCAAATCGGAGGGCATGCTGTCCGGTCCTCTGGCAGTCTCTATGGGGGTGCCACAGGGTTCAATTCTCGGGCCGACTCTTTTCTCTGTATATATCAATGATGTTTCTCATGCTGCGGGCGATTCCCTGATCCACCTCTACGCAGACGACACCATTCTATATACTTCCGGCCCGTCCTTGGACACTGTGCTATCTAACCTCCAAACGAGCTTCAATGCCATACAGCACTCCTTCCGTGGCCTCCAACTGCTCTTAAACGCTAGTAAAACCAAATGCATGCTTTTCAACCGTTCGCTGCCTGCACCCGCACGCCTGACCAGCATCACCACCCTGGATGGTTCCGACCTTGAATATGTGGACATCTATAAGTACCTAGGTGTCTGGCTAGACTCTAAACTCTCCTTCCAGACCCATATCAAACATCTCCAATCGAAAATCAAATCAAGAGTCGGCTTTCTATTCCGCAACAAAGCCTCCTTCACTCACGCCGCCAAACTTACCCTAGTAAAACTGACTATCCTACCGATCCTCGACTTCGGCGACGTCATCTACAAAATTGCTTCCAACACTCTACTCAGCAAACTGGATGCAGTTTATCACAGTGCCATCCGTTTTGTCACTAAAGCATCTTATACCACCCACCACTGCGACTTGTATGCTCTAGTCGGCTGGCCCTCGCTACATATTCGTCGCCAGACCCACTGGCTCCAGGTCATCTACAAGTCCATGCTAGGTAAAGCTCCGCCTTATCTCAGTTCACTGGTTACGATGGCAACACCCATCCGTAGCACGCGCTCCAGCAGGTGTATCTCACTGATCATCCCTAAAGCCAACACCTCATTTGGCCGCCTTTCGTTCCAGTTCTCTGCTGCTTGTGACTGGAACGAATTGCAAAAATCACTGAAGTTGGAGACTTTTATCTCCCTCACCAACTTCAAACATCTGCTATCCGAGCAGCTAACCGATCGCTGCAGCTGTACATAGTCTATTGGTAAATAGCCCACCCATTTTCACCTACCTCATCCCCATACTGTTTTTATTTATTTATTTTTATTTTTCTGCTCTTTTGCACACCAACCTGTACATAACCATCTGATCATTTATCACTCCAGTGTTAATCTGCATAATTGTAATTCATTTGCCTACCTTCTCATGCCTTTTGCACACAATGTATATATAGACTCCCCTTTTTTCTACTGTGTTATTGACTTGTTAATTGTTTACTCCATGTGTAACTCTGTGTTGTCTGTTCACACTGCTATGCCTTATCTTGGCCAGGTCGCAGTTGCAAATGAGAACTTGTTCTCAACTAGCCTACCTGGTTAAATAAAGGTGAAATAAAAAAATAAATAAAAATAGGCTGCTCAGTATAAAGCAGTAGAGGTAGAAGACGTGTTGCTAACTAGGCTGCTCAGTATAAAGCAGTAGAAGTAGCAGATGTGTTGCTAACTAGGCTGCTCAGTATAAAGCAGTAGAAGTAGCAGATGTGTTGCTAACTAGGCTGCTCAGTATAAAGCAGTAGAGGTAGCATATGTGTTGCCTAGTAAAGGAGAAGTAGCAGATGTGTTCCTAACAAGGCAGCTCAGTATAAAGCAGGCTGCTCAGTATAACGCAGAAGTAGCAGATGTGATGCTAACTAGGCTGTTCAGTATTAAGGAGAAGTAGCAGATGTGTTGCTAACTAGATTGCTCAGTATAAAGCAGTAGAGGTAGCAGATGTCTTCCTAACTAGGCTGCTTAGTAGAAAGAAGAAGTAGCAGATGTGTTTCTAACTAGGCTGCTCAGTATAAAGCAGTAGAAGTAGCAAGCAATGTGATGCTAACTAGGCTGCTCAGTATAAAGGAGAAGTATCAGATGTGTTCCTAACTAGGCTGCTCAGTATAAAGCAGTATCAGATGTGTTGCTAACTGGGCTGCTCAGTATAAAGGAGAGGTAGCAGATGTGTTGCTATTTAGGCTGCTCAGTAGAAAGGAGAAGTATCAGATGTGTTGCTAACTGGGCTGCTCAGTATAAAGGAGAAGTAGCAGATGTGTTGCTAACTAGGCTGCTCGGTATAAAGGAGAAGTAGCAGATGTCTTGCTAACTAGGCTGCTCAGTATAAAGGAGACGTAGCAGATGTGTTCCTAACTAGGCTGCTCAGTATAAAGCAGTAGAAGTATCAGATGTGTTCCTAACTGGGCTGCTCAGTATAAAGCAGTAGAAGTAGCAGATGTGTTCCTAACTAGGCTGCTCAGTATAAAGCAGTAGAAGTAGCAGATGTGTTCCTAACTAGGCTGCTCAGTATAAAGCAGTAGAAGTAGGAGATGTGTTCCTAACTAGGCTGCTCAGTATAAAGCAGTAGAGGTAGCAATGTGATGCTAACTAGGCTGCTCAGTATAAAGCAGTAGAAGTAGCAGATGTGTTCCTAACTAGGCTGCTCAGTAGAAAGCAGTAGAAGTAGGAGATGTGTTCCTAACTAGGCTGCTCAGTATAAAGGAGAAGTATCATATGTGTTCCTAACTAGGCTGCTCAGTATAAAGCAGTAGAAGTAGGAGATGTGTTCCTAACTAGGCTGCTCAGTATAAAGCAGTAGAAGTAGCAGATGTGTTCCTAACTAGGCTGCTCAGTATAAAGCAGTAGAAGTAGCAGATGTGTTGCTAACTAGGCTGCTCAGTATAAAGCAGTAGAAGTAGGAGATGTGTTGCTAACTAGGCTGCTCAGTATAAAGGAGAAGTATCAGATGTGTTCCTAACTAGGCTGCTCAGTATAAAGCAGTAGAAGTAGCAGATGTGTTGCTAACTAGGCTGCTCAGTATAAAGCAGTAGAAGTAGCAGATGTGTTCCTAACTAGGCTGCTCAGTATAAAGGAGAAGTAGCAGATGTGTCAGTCACAAGCATTAGTGTGTCAGCAGAGATCAAAACCGCTGACAGCAGCGCTCTCTGGTGGACAAATCATATTACTACTGGTTCCTGTCAGCAAAGTAGTAACCTCCATAGGTGGCCAACCTGGCGATACGAGTATTTGTAACCATATCTGTAAATTGACTGTTGAAATAGGGTGACAACAATTAAAATACACTAATGTGGGACAACAGGATGATTTTTCAGAACATTGTGAGAAATGGGGGCTATGGCAACACATAATTGAGGTGCAGGTAGAATAATCTTTTGCCGAGTGCAAAGTTGGTGATGCAGAAATGAGAGACTACATGTGTGGCTGTTTTATGAAAATCTGGGAAAATTTGGCCAAGGAAACATTTCCGGTTGACAGGGAATGTAAAAAAAGGAAGGGACATAAAACAGGACTGAGTAGCAACAAATATAGTGACTGAGCAACTAATAAGGATGGAGAGCCTAAGACATTTGACAAAATGACCTGATATCTTACAGTCTAATATGGCTATGTGTAGCTGATATCTTACAGTCTAATACTGCTATGTGTAGCTGATATCTATCAGTCTAATACTGCTATGTGTAGCTGATATCTATCAGTCTAAAACAGCTATGTGTAGCTCTTCATCAGAAGCACGCTTTTTGTAATTACTACCTCTCCAAGTTTAGATGGAATTTAGCCCAAAAGGACATGAGATATGTGATTGGTTGATGATAGGACTATGACATTGGCCTATGTCTCCTCTAGAGCTGCATGGAATATCAGATCTCAACAACGATTGGAGAAGTGTTCATCACCAGTAAACTACCACATCCTGATGATACATCTTTTCAACATGACAGACAGGTTGGAATGTCAGTGAGAGACAGGTTGGAAGGTCTGACTGAAACAGGTTGGAATGACTGACTAAAACAGGGTGGAATGTCTGACACAGACAGGTTGGAATGTCTGACGGAGACAGGTCGGTATGTCTGACTGAAACAGGTTGGAATGTCTGACTGAGACAGGTCGGAATGTCTGAGAGAGACAGGTCGGAATGTCTGAGAGAGACAGGTCGGAATGTCTGAGAGAGACAGGTCGGAATGTCTGACTGAGACAGGTCGGATTGTCTGACTGAGACAGGTCGGAACGCCTGACTGAGACAGGTCGGAACGCCTGACTGAGACAGGTCGGAACGCCTGACTGAGACAGGTCGGAACGTCTGACTGAGACAGGTCGGAACGTCTGACTGAGACAGGTCGGAACGTCTGACTGAGACAGGTTGGTATGTCTGATGGAAACAGGTTGGAATGTCTGACTGAAATGTATTGATAAAATGCAGGACATGATTGTTTGGTTGCCAACGTGATGGTCACCTTAATTAGCATTTCATATTTTTTACCTACCCTTGCCCCGCTTGTTATTTATTTGTATCTGTTATTTAACTAGGCAAGTCAGTTAAGAGCAAATTCTTATTTTCAGTGGCTGCCTTGTTCAGTGGCAGAACGACAGATTTCTACCTTGTCAGCTCTGGGATTTGATCTTCCAACCTTTCGGTTACTGGTCCAACGCTCTAACAACTAGGCTACCTATGTCAGAAAATGTGCACATTGATAGCTTATTAGATATTATGCACTTTGATAGCTTGTTAGATATTATGCACATTGAGAGCTTGTTAGATATTATGCACATTGAGAGCTTGTTAGATATGATGCACATTGATAGCTTGTTAGATATTATGCACATTGATAGCTTGCTGGCAAATGTCCTCACCCATTGATGTTTCATAGTAGCAGGCTAACAGGAGGCAAAAGTAATCTAAATGATCAGGCTACCAGGAGGCAGAAGTAATCTAAATGATCAGGCTAACGGGAGGCAAGTCATCTAAATGATCAGGCTACCAGGAGGCAAAAGTCATTTAAATGATCAGGCTACCAGGAGGCAAAAGTCATTTAAATGATCAGGCTACCAGGAGGCAAAAGTCATTTAAATGATCAGGCTACCAGGAGGCAAAAGTTATCTAAATGATCAGGCTAATAGGAGGCAGAAGTAATCTAAATGATCAGGCTAATAGGGGGCAGAAGTACTCTAAATGATCAGGCTAATAGGAGGCAGAAGTAATCTAAATGATCAGGCTAATAGGAGGCAGAAGTACTCTAAATGATCAGGCTAATAGGAGGCAGAAGTACTCTAAATGATCAGGCTAATAGGAGGCAGAAGTACTCTAAATGATCAGGCTAATAGGAGGCAGAAGTAATCTAAATGATCAGGCTAATAGGAGGCAGAAGTAATATAAATAATCAGACTGAATCAGGCCAAGAGAAGTGATCGTGTGAAATTATGAAGCGAATGGATGGAGAAATATACAGTATCGCTCTATCCAATCAGAGCAGCATGATCAACGTACAGCCCGCCCTTCTCTTTACAGACAGGCAAACTAGCCACTTGAGTTATTTAGACAACGTAGCACCTCGCACTGGATTGAGTGATATGAAAAGCTGTGCGCTGGCACCAGCAAAAGCATTTTGTAAAAAGAGAGAGAGGGGAGGAGCATCTGATGGAGATCAGTAAAGTAGTCCTACGTAACTTACTGTAGGAAAACAATTAGTTATTTAGAGACATAGGTTCAGTCATTACCGACGGAAATGTAGAACGTGGACATCCCCAAGTATTACTAAAGCCGTTAGAGCAGTAGACAGAGACAGGACTATACGTACCAACATGGTTCTCCACATCATTGATGTAGAAGGTAGGAGCGGGCATGGACATCCCCAGACCGTCCTTCTTCAGAACCAGGATCGGCTCGTTAAAACCAACCTCTTCCAGGTAGTCCATCGTCAGCTGACTGCCGTTCAGCTTCACCACAATGTCCTCAGAGCTGTAAGACATAGATTACATTACAGTGCCTTCAGAAAGTATTCATACCCCTTGACTTATTACACATTGTGTTACAGCCTGAATTCAAAATGTATTAAATTGTTTTTTTTCTCACCCATCTAAACATAATGACAAAGTGAAAACATGTTTAAATGTTTTTGCAAATGTATTGAAAATTAAATACAGAAATACTATTCACACCCCTGAGTCAATACATGTTAGAATCACCTTTGGTAGGGATTACAGGTGTCTTTCTGGGTAAGTCTCTAAGAGCTTTCCACACCTGGATTGTACAATATTTGCACATTATTTATTTTTTTATTCTTCAAGCTCTCACAAATTGGTTGTTGATCATTGCTAGAAAGCCATTTTATTTGTATTTGTATTTATTATAGATCCCCATTAGTTCCTGTCAAATCAGCAGCTACTCTTCCTGGGGTTTATTATGGATCCCCATTAGTTCCTGCCAAGGCAGCAGCTACTCTTCCTGGGGTTTATTATGGATCCCCATTAGTTCCTGTCAAATCAGCAGCTACTCTTCCTGGGGTTTATTATGGATCCCCATTAGTTCCTGTCAAGGCAGCAGCTACTCTTCCTGGGGTTTATTATGGATCCCCATTAGTTCCTGTCAAGGCAGCAGCTACTCTTCCTGGGGTGTATTATGGATCCCCATTAGTTCCTGTCAAGGCAGCAGCTACTCTTCCTGGGGTTTATTATGGATCCCCATTAGTTCCTGTCAAGGCAGCAGCTACTCTTCCTGGGGTTTATTATGGATCCCCATTAGTTCCTGTCACAGCAGCAGCTACTCTTCCTGGGGTTTATTATGGATCCCCATTAGTTCCTGTCACTGTCATGTATTGTCATATTATGTCTTGTTCCTGTTCTTTCTCTTCACTCCGTCTCCCTCTGCTGGTCGTATTAGGTTACCTTCTCTTCCTCTCCTTCCCCCAGCTGTTCCTCATCTTCTCTAACTACCTCGTTCACCCTTTTCCCACCTGTTCCTTTTTTCCCTCTGATTAGGTCTCTATTTCTCTCTCTGTTCCTGCTTCTGTCTTTGTCAGATTCTTGTTTGAGTTTCTCATGCCAGAACCAAACTATCGTCTTGTTTGCTTCACCCTTGTCCTGTCCTGTCGGAATCTGCCTGTTCACCTGATGCTACGTGTGATCAGGTACCTCTGTCCTCTACGACCCGCGCCTACCCACAGAGACCAGCAGTCTGTCGCCGCTAACCCAGCTATTCTCCTCTGCTGCTAAGAAGGGGACTCTAACCCAGCTATTCTCCTCTGCTGCTAAGAAGGGGGACTCTTCTGTAAATATCAGAAGGACTTTATGATTCATTTGTCGCCCTCTCTGCGGGTTGTCTATTTTGCCATTATATACATCCGAAGAGAATCTATCTCTTCCCTGTGTTTTGACATTAAAGGACTCTGTTTTTGTTAAACCGCTTTTGGGTCCTCACTCACGTGCATAACCACATATACCACACCAGACCCATCCAATGGCTCAGTCCAGTACCCAGTTGCACAGGGCGGGGTCGAGACCCAGGGTCTCGAGCTTGATGACGAGCTTGGAGGGTACTATGGTGTTGAATGCCGAGCTGTAGTCAATGAACAGCATTCTCACACTGGTATTCCACTTGTCCAGATGGGTTAGGGCAGTGTGCAGTGTGGTTGAGATTGCATCGTCTGTGGACCTATTTGGGCGGTAAGCAAATTGGAGTGGGTCTAGGGTGTCAGGTAGGGTGGAGATGATATGGTCCTTGACTAGTCTCTCAAAGCACTTCATGATGACGGAAGTGAGTGCTACGGGGCAGTAGTCGTTTAGCTCAGTTACCTTAGCTTTCTTGGGAACAGGAACAATGGTGGCCCTCTTGAAGCATGTGGGAACAGCAGACTGGTATAGGGATTGATTGAACAGACCCATCCAATGGCTTGGTAATGAACTGTATACCACACCAGACCCATCCAATGGCTTGGCAATGAACTGTATACTAGAGCAGACCCATCCAATGGCTTGGTAATTAACTGTATACCACACCAGACCCATCCAATGGCTTGGTAATGAACTGTATACCACACCAGACCCATCTAATGGCTTGGTAATGAACTGTATACCACACCAGACCCATCAAATGGCTTGGTAATGAACTGTATACCACACCAGACCCATTCAATGGCTTGGTAATTAACTGTATACCACACCAGACCCATCCAATGGCTTGGTAATGAACTGTATACTAGAGCAGACCCATCCAATGGCTTGGCAATGAACTGTATACCACACCAGACCCATCCAATGGCTTGGTAATTAACTGTATACCACACCAGACCCATCCAATGGCTTGGTAATTAACTGTATACCACACCAGACCCATCCAATGGCTTGGTAAATAACTGTATACCACACCAGACCCATCTAATGGCTTGGCAATGAACTGTATACCACACCAGACCCATCCAATGGCTTGGTAATGAACTGTATACTAGAGCAGACCCATCCAATGGCTTGGTAATGAACTGTATACCACACCAGACCCATCCAATGGCTTGGTAATGAACTGTATACCACACCAGACCCATCCAATCGCTTGGTAATGAACTGTATACCACACCAGACCCATCCAATGGCTTGGTAATTAACTGTATACCACACCAGACCCATCCAATGGCTTGGTAATGAACTGTATACCACACCAGACCCATCCAATGGCTTGGTAATGAACTGTATACCACACCAGAACCATTCAATGGCTTGGTAATTAACTGTATACCACACCAGACCCATCCAATGGCTTGGTAATGAACTGTATACCACACCAGACCCATCCAATGGCTTGGTAAATAACTGTATACCACACCAGACCCATCCAATGGCTTGGCAATGAACTGTATACTAGAGCAGACCCATCCAATGGCTTGGTAATGAACTGTATACTAGAGCAGACACATCCAATGGCTTGGCAATGAACTGTATACCACACCAGACCCATCCAATGGCTTGGTAATGAAGTGTATACCACATCAGACCCATCCAATGGCTTGGTAATGAACTGTATATGACACCAGACCCATACAATGGCTTGGTAAATAACTGTATACCACACCAGACCCATCCAATGGCTTGGTAATGAACTGTATACTAGAGCAGACCCATCCAATGGCTTGGTAAATAACTGTATACCACACCAGACCCATCCAATGGCTTGGCAATGAACTGTATACTAGAGCAGACCCATCCAATTGCTTGGTAATGAACTGTATACCACACCAGACCCATCCAATGGCTTGGTAATTAACTGTATACCACACCAGACCCATCCAATGGCTTGGTAATGAACTGTATACTAGAGCAGACCCATCCAATTGCTTGGTAATGAACTGTATACCACACCAGACCCATCCAATGGCTTGGTAATGAACTGTATACTAGAGTAGACCCATCCAATGGCTTGGTAATGAACTGTATACCACACCAGACCCATCCAATGGCTCGGTAATGAACTGTATACCACACCAGACCCATCCAATGGCTTGGTAACGAACTGTATACCACACCAGACCCATCCAATGGCTTGATAATGAACTGTATACCACACCAGACCCATCCAATGGCTTGGTAATGAACTGTATACCACACCAGACCCATCCAATGGCTTGGTAATTAACTGTATACCACACCAGACCCATCCAATGGCTTGGTAATGAACTGTATACCACACCAGACCCATCCAATGGCTTGGTAATGAACTGTATACTAGAGCAGACCCATCCAATGGCTTTGGTAATGAACTGTATACTAGAGTAGACCCATCCAATGGCTTGGCAATGAACTGTATACCACACCAGACCCATCCAATGGCTTGGTAATGAACTGTATACCACACCAGACCCATCCAATGGCTTGGTAATGAACTGTATACCACACCAGACCCATCCAATGGCTTGGCAATTAACTGTATACTAGAGCAGACCCATCCAATGGCTTGGTAATTAACTGTATACCACACCAGACCCATCCATAAAGATGGGGTTCTACCTCACTACCAACATTGAGACATATCCAACCATAAAGATGGGGTTCTACCTCACCACCAACATTGAGACATACCCAACCATAAAGATGGGGTTCTACCTCACCACCAACACTGAGCCATACCCAACCATAAAGATGGGGTTCTACCTCACCACCAAAACTGAGCCATACCCAACCATAAACATGGGGTTCTACCTCACCACCAACATACCCAATATCAGTCTCTGCCTTAGGTGAGCTATGCTGCTGTGTGGTACAGTGGTACTGGTGGTACAGTGGTACTGGTGGTACTGGTGGTACAGTAGTACTGGTGGTACAGTGGTACTGGTGGTACTGGTGGTACAGTGGTACTGGTGGTACAGTGGTAATGGTGGTGCAGTGGTACTGGTGGTACAGTGGTACTGGTGGTACTGGTGGTACAGTGGTACTGGTGGTACAGTGGTAATGGTGGTACAGTGGTACTGGTGGTACTGGTGGTACTGGTGGTACTGGTGGTACAGTGGTACTGGTGGTACTGGTGGTACTGGTGTTACTGGTGGTACAGTGGTACTGGTGGTACTGGTGGTACTGGTGGTACAGTGGTACTGGTGGTACTGGTGGTACTGGTGGTACAGTGGTACTGGTGGTACTGGTGTTACTGGTGGTACAGTGGTAATGGTGGTACAGGTGGTACAGTGGTCCCATGGTACTGGTGGTACTGGTGGTACAGTGGTACTGGTGGTACAGTGGTACTGGTGGTACTGGTGGTACAGTGGTACTGGTGGTAGTGTGGTACAGTGGTACTGGTGGTAATGGTGGTACAGTGGTACTGGTGGTACTAGTGGTACTGGTGTTACAGTGGTACTGGTGGTACAGTGGTACTGGTGGTACTGGTGGTACAGTGGTACAGTGGTACTGGTGGTACAGTGGTACTGGTGGTACTGGTGGTACTGGTGGTACAGTGGTACTAGTGGTACAGTGGTACTGGTGGTACTGGTGGTACAGTGGTACTAGTGGTACAGTGGTACTGGTGGTACAGTGGTATTGGTGGTACTGGTGGTACAGTGGTACTGGTGGTACTGGTGGTACAGTGGTACTAGTGGTACAGTGGTACTGGTGGTACAGTGGTACTGGTGGTACTGGTGGTACAGTGGTACTAGTGGTACAGTGGTACTGGTGGTACTGGTGGTACAGTGGTACTAGTGGTACAGTGGTACTGGTGGTACAGTGGTACTGGTGGTACTGGTGGTACAGTGGTACTGGTGGTACTGGTGGTACAGTGGTACTGGTGGTACAGTGGTACTAGTGGTACAGTGGTACTGGTGGTACTGGTGGTACAGTGGTACTAGTGGTACAGTGGTACTGGTGGTACAGTGGTAATGGTGGTACAGTGGTAATGGTGGTACAGTGGTACTGGTGGTACTGGTGGTACTGGTGGTACTGGTGGTACAGTGGTAATGGTGGTACAGTGGTAATGGTGGTACTGGTGGTAATGGTGGTACAGTGGTACTGGTGGTACTGGTGGTACAGTGGTACTGGTGGTACTGGTGTTACAGTGGTACTGGTGTTACAGTGGTACTGGTGGTACAGTGGTACTGGTGGTACTGGTGGTACTGGTGGTACAGTGGTACTAGTGGTAATGGTGGTACTGGTGGTACAGTGGTACTGGTGGTACAGTGGTACTAGTGGTACAGTGGTAATGGTGGTACAGTGGTACTGGTGGTACAGTGGTACTAGTGGTACAGTGGTACTGGTGGTACTGGTGGTACAGTGGTACTAGTGGTACAGTGGTAATGGTGGTACAGTGGTACTGGTGGTACTGGTGGTAATGGTGGTACAGTGGTACTGGTGGTACTGGTGGTACTGGTGGTACAGTGGTACTGGTGGTACTGGTGTTACAGTGGTACTGGTGTTACAGTGGTACTGGTGGTACAGTGGTACTGGTGGTACTGGTGGTACTGGTGGTACAGTGGTAATGGTGGTAATGGTGGTACTGGAGGTACAGTGGTAATGGTGGTACAGTGGTACTGGTGGTACAGTGGTACTGGTGGTACTGGTGGTACTGGTGGTACAGTGGTAATGGTGGTACTGGTGGTACTGGTGGTACAGTGGTAATGGTGGTACTGGTGGTACTGGTGGTACTGGTGGTACAGTGGTACTGGTGGTACTGGTGGTACTGGTGGTACAGTGGTACTGGTGGTACTGGTGGTACTGGTGTTACAGTGGTACTGGTGGTACAGTGGTACTGGTGGTAATGGTGGTACTGGTGGTACAGTGGTAATGGTGGTACAGTGGTACTGGTGGTACTGGTGGTACAGTGGTACTGGTGGTACTGGTGGTACTGGTGGTACTGGTGGTACAGTGGTACTGGTGGTACTGGTGGTACTGGTGGTACAGTGGTACTGGTGGTAATGGTGGTACTGGTGGTACAGTGGTACTGGTGGTAATGGTGGTACTGGTGGTACAGTGGTACTGGTGGTACAGTGGTACTGGTGGTACTGGTGGTACAGTGGTACTGGTGGTACTGGTGGTACTGGTGGTACAGTGGTACTGGTGGTACTGGTGGTACTGGTGGTACAGTGGTACTGGTGGTACAGTGGTACTGGTGGTACTGGTGGTACTGGTGGTACAGTGGTACTGGTGGTACTGGTGGTAATGGTGGTACAGTGGTACTGGTGGTACTGGTGGTACTGGTGGTACAGTGGTACTGGTGGTACAGTGGTACTGGTGGTACTGGTGGTACTGGTGGTACAGTGGTAATGGTGGTACAGTGGTACTGGTGGTACAGTGGTACTGGTGGTACAGTGGTACTGGTGGTACAGTGGTACTAGTGGTACAGTGGTACTGGTGGTACAGTGGTACTGGTGGTACTGGTGGTACAGTGGTACTGGTGGTACTGGTGGTACAGTGGTACTGGTGGTACTGGTGGTACAGTGGTACTGGTGGTACTGGTGGTACTGGTGGTACAGTGGTACTGGTGGTACAGTGGTAATGGTGGTACTGGTGGTACTGGTGGTACTGGTGGTACAGTGGTACTGGTGGTACTGGTGGTACAGTGGTACTGGTGGTACTGGTGGTACAGTGGTACTGGTGGTACTGGTGGTACTGGTGGTACAGTGGTACTGGTGGTACTGGTGGTACTGGTGGTACAGTGGTACTGGTGGTACAGTGGTAATGGTGGCACAGTGGTAATGGTGGTACAGTGGTACTGGTGGTAATGGTGGTACTGTGGTACAGTGGTACTGGTGGTACAGTGGTACTGGTGGTACTGGTGGTACTGGTGGTACAGTGGTACTAGTGGTACAGTGGTACTGGTGGTACTGGTGGTACAGTGGTACTAGTGGTACAGTGGTACTGGTGGTACAGTGGTATTGGTGGTACTGGTGGTACAGTGGTACTGGTGGTACTGGTGGTACAGTGGTACTAGTGGTACAGTGGTACTGGTGGTACAGTGGTACTGGTGGTACTGGTGGTACAGTGGTACTAGTGGTACAGTGGTACTGGTGGTACAGTGGTATTGGTGGTACTGGTGGTACAGTGGTACTGGTGGTACTGGTGGTACAGTGGTACTAGTGGTACAGTGGTACTGGTGGTACAGTGGTACTGGTGGTACTGGTGGTACAGTGGTACTAGTGGTACAGTGGTACTGGTGGTACTGGTGGTACAGTGGTACTAGTGGTACAGTGGTACTGGTGGTACAGTGGTACTGGTGGTACTGGTGGTACAGTGGTACTGGTGGTACTGGTGGTACAGTGGTACTGGTGGTACAGTGGTACTAGTGGTACAGTGGTACTGGTGGTACTGGTGGTACAGTGGTACTAGTGGTACAGTGGTACTGGTGGTACAGTGGTAATGGTGGTACAGTGGTAATGGTGGTACAGTGGTACTGGTGGTACTGGTGGTACTGGTGGTACTGGTGGTACAGTGGTAATGGTGGTACAGTGGTAATGGTGGTACTGGTGGTAATGGTGGTACAGTGGTACTGGTGGTACTGGTGGTACAGTGGTACTGGTGGTACTGGTGTTACAGTGGTACTGGTGTTACAGTGGTACTGGTGGTACAGTGGTACTGGTGGTACTGGTGGTACTGGTGGTACAGTGGTACTAGTGGTAATGGTGGTACTGGTGGTACAGTGGTACTGGTGGTACAGTGGTACTAGTGGTACAGTGGTAATGGTGGTACAGTGGTACTGGTGGTACAGTGGTACTAGTGGTACAGTGGTACTGGTGGTACTGGTGGTACAGTGGTACTAGTGGTACAGTGGTAATGGTGGTACAGTGGTACTGGTGGTACTGGTGGTAATGGTGGTACAGTGGTACTGGTGGTACTGGTGGTACTGGTGGTACAGTGGTACTGGTGGTACTGGTGTTACAGTGGTACTGGTGTTACAGTGGTACTGGTGGTACAGTGGTACTGGTGGTACTGGTGGTACTGGTGGTACAGTGGTAATGGTGGTAATGGTGGTACTGGAGGTACAGTGGTAATGGTGGTACAGTGGTACTGGTGGTACAGTGGTACTGGTGGTACTGGTGGTACTGGTGGTACTGGTGGTACAGTGGTAATGGTGGTACTGGTGGTACTGGTGGTACAGTGGTAATGGTGGTACTGGTGGTACTGGTGGTACTGGTGGTACAGTGGTACTGGTGGTACTGGTGGTACTGGTGGTACAGTGGTACTGGTGGTACTGGTGGTACTGGTGTTACAGTGGTACTGGTGGTACAGTGGTACTGGTGGTAATGGTGGTACTGGTGGTACAGTGGTAATGGTGGTACAGTGGTACTGGTGGTACTGGTGGTACAGTGGTACTGGTGGTACTGGTGGTACTGGTGGTACTGGTGGTACAGTGGTACTGGTGGTACTGGTGGTACTGGTGGTACAGTGGTACTGGTGGTAATGGTGGTACTGGTGGTACAGTGGTACTGGTGGTAATGGTGGTACTGGTGGTACAGTGGTACTGGTGGTACAGTGGTACTGGTGGTACTGGTGGTACAGTGGTACTGGTGGTACTGGTGGTACTGGTGGTACAGTGGTACTGGTGGTACTGGTGGTACTGGTGGTACAGTGGTACTGGTGGTACAGTGGTACTGGTGGTACTGGTGGTACTGGTGGTACAGTGGTACTGGTGGTACTGGTGGTAATGGTGGTACAGTGGTACTGGTGGTACTGGTGGTACTGGTGGTACAGTGGTACTGGTGGTACAGTGGTACTGGTGGTACTGGTGGTACTGGTGGTACAGTGGTAATGGTGGTACAGTGGTACTGGTGGTACAGTGGTAATGGTGGTACAGTGGTACTGGTGGTACAGTGGTACTGGTGGTACAGTGGTACTGGTGGTACTGGTGGTACAGTGGTACTGGTGGTACTGGTGGTACAGTGGTACTGGTGGTACTGGTGGTACAGTGGTACTGGTGGTACTGGTGGTACTGGTGGTACAGTGGTACTGGTGGTACAGTGGTAATGGTGGTACTGGTGGTACTGGTGGTACTGGTGGTACAGTGGTACTGGTGGTACTGGTGGTACAGT
The DNA here is from genome assembly GCF_057628025.1 of Oncorhynchus mykiss. Classification (NCBI taxonomy): domain Eukaryota; kingdom Metazoa; phylum Chordata; class Actinopteri; order Salmoniformes; family Salmonidae; genus Oncorhynchus; species Oncorhynchus mykiss. The sequence continues at coordinate 78,273,073 of NC_143038.1, read as the reverse complement.
GGTACTGGTGGTACTGGTGGTACAGTGGTACTGGTGGTACTGGTGGTACTGGTGGTACAGTGGTACTGGTGGTACTGGTGGTACTGGTGGTACAGTGGTACTGGTGGTACAGTGGTAATGGTGGTACAGTGGTAATGGTGGTACAGTGGTACTGGTGGTAATGGTGGTACTGTGGTACAGTGGTACTGGTGGTACTGGTGGTACTGGTGGTACAGTGGTAATGGTGGTACAGTGGTACTGGTGGTACTGGTGGTACAGTGGTACAGTGGTACTGGTGGTACAGTGGTACAGTGGTACTGGTGGTACAGTGGTAATGGTGGTACAGTGGTACAGTGGTACTGGTGGTACTGGTGGTACTGGTGGTACAGTGGTACTGGTGGTACTGGTGGTAATGGTGGTACAGTGGTACAGTGGTACTGGTGGTACTGGTGGTAATGGTGGTACAGTGGTACAGTGGTACTGGTGGTAGTGGTGGTACTGGTGGTACAGTGGTACTGGTGGTACAGTGGTAATGGTGGTACAGTGGTACTGGTGGTACTGGTGGTAATGGTGGTACTGGTGTTACAGTGGTACTGGTGGTACTGGTGGTACAGTGGTAATGGTGGTACAGTGGTACTGGTGGTACAGTGGTGACACTCTCTGATTTTGAACAGCAGTGTAATTAGATAATGCTGCACAGGAAACTGTGTTTCTATTTCCGATAGAGGTTTAGCTGGCGGGGAAAGCTCTCAAACCCCTCCCTCAACAGACAGGATCCTGGGGGTGTGACGAGTTCACCCAAGAAGCCCAGGTTTGTGTGTTTGTGTGTTTCCATCACCGACAAGTGTTTTTGGGCCACCCAACCTCCATTAGGAATTGGAAGGAGATCTACAGGTCAACAGGGGCACTTCAACAACATGTGAACAAGGTGTTTCTCATGAACAGATACTCTAGATACACTATTTACACTATATTTAGTACCCCTGATCAGCCCTTCTCTCGGTACGACCTACCCCACCATTTAGTACCCTTGATCAGCCCTTCTCTCGGTACGGCCTACCCCACTATTTAGTACCCCTGATCAGCAGCCTACCTCACTATTTAGTACCCCTGATAAGCCCTTCTCTCGGTACGACCTACCCCACCATTTAGTACCCTTGATCAGCCCTTCTCTCGGTACGGCCTACCCCACTATTTAGTACCCCTGATCAGCAGCCTACCTCACTATTTAGTACCCCTGATCAGCCCTTCTCTTGGTACGGCCTACCCCACTATTTAGTACCCCTGATCAGTGGCCTACCCCACTATTTAGTACCCCAGATCAACGGCCTACCCGACTATTTAGTACCCCTGATCAGCCCTTCTCTCGGTACGACCTACCCCACTATTTAGTACCCTTGATCAGCCCTTCTCTCGGTACGGCTGGTCATGGGTGCACCTCAGCCACGCTCAAGGTCCTAAACGATATCTTAACCGCCATCGATAAGAAACATTACTGTGCAGCCGTATTCATTGATCTGGCCAAGGCTTTCGACTCTGTCAATCACCACATCCTCATCGGCAGACTCAACAGCCTTGGTTTCTCAAATGATTGCCTCGCCTGGTTCACCAACTACTTCTCTGATAGAGTTCAGTGTGTCAAATCTGAGGGTCTGTTGTCCGGACCTCTGGCAGTCTCTATAGGGGTGCCACAGGGTTCAATTCTTGGACCGACTCTCTTCTCTGTATACATCAATGAGGTCGCTCTTGCTGCTGGTGAGTCTCTGATCCACCTCTACGCAGACGACACCATTCTGTATACTTCCGGCCCTTCTTTGGACACTGTGTTAACAACCCTCCAGGCAAGCTTCAATGCCATACAACTCTCCTTCCGTGGCCTCCAACTGCTCTTAAATACAAGTAAAACTAAATGCATGCTCTTCAACCGATCACTACCTGCACCTACCCGCCTGTCCAACATCACTACTCTGGACGGCTCTGACTTAGAATACGTGGACAACTACAAATACTTAGGTGTCTGGTTAGACTGTAAACTCTCCTTCCAGACCCATATCAAACATCTCCAATCCAAAGTTAAATCTAGAATTGGCTTCCTATTTCGCAACAAAGCATCCTTCACTCATGCTGCCAAACATACCCTGGTAAAACTGACCATCCTACCAATCCTCGACTTTGGCGATGTAATTTACAAAATAGCCTCCAATACCCTACTCAACAAACTGGATGCAGTCTATCACAGTGCAATCCGTTTTGTCACCAAAGCCCCATATACTACCCACCATTGCGACCTGTACGCTCTCGTTGGCTGGCCCTCGCTTCATACTCGTCGCCAAACCCACTGGCTCCATGTCATCTACAAGACCCTGCTAGGTAAAGTCCCCCCTTATCTCAGCTCGCTGGTCACCATAGCATCTCCCACCTGTAGCACACGCTCCAGCAGGTATATCTCTCTAGTCACCCCCAAAACCAATTCTTTCTTTGGCCGTCTCTCTTTCCAGTTCTCTGCTGCCAATGACTGGAACGAACTACAAAAATCTCTGAAACTGGAAACACTTATCTCCCTCACTAGCTTTAAGCACCAACTGTCAGAGCAGCTCACAGATTACTGCACCTGTACATAGCCCACATATAATTTAGCCCTATCAACTACCTCTTTCCCAACTGTATTTAATTTATTTATTTATTTTGCTCCTTTGCACCCCATTATTTTTATTTCTACTTTGCACATTCTTCCATTGCAAAACTACCATTCCAGTGTTTTACTTGCTATATTGTATTTACCTTGCCACCAAGGCCTTTTTTTGCCTTTACCTCCCTTCTCACCTCATTTGCTCACATTGTATATAGACTTGTTTATACTTTATTATTGACTGTATGTTTGTTTTACTCCATGTGTAACTCTGTGTTGTTGTATCTGTCGAACTGCTTTGCTTTATCTTGGCCAGGTCGCAATTGTAAATGAGAACTTGTTCTCAACTTGCCTACCTGGTTAAATAAAGGTAAATAAATAAAAAAAACGGCCTACCCCACTATTTAGTACCCCTGATCAGCAGCCTACCTCACTATTTAGTACCCCTGATCAGCCCTTCTCTCGGTACGGCCTATCCCACTATTTAGTACCCCTGATCAGTGGCCTACCCCACTATTTAGTACCCCTGATCAGCGGCCTACCCCACTATTTAGTACCCCTGATCAGCCCTTCTCTCGGTACGACCTACCCCACTATTTAGTACCCCTGATCCGCGGCCTACCCCACTATTTAGTACCCCTGATCAGCCCTTCTCTCGGTACGGCCTACCCCACTATTTAGTACCCCTGATCAGCGGCCTACCCCACTATTTAGTACCCCTGATCAGCCCATTTCTATCGTCAGTCTGAACATTTAGCTTCCAATCAGCCCATCTCCTGTATCTGGACATTTAGTTAGTGCTCATCTATTCTACAATCTATACATGTTGTAACTGCCCATATATTTTAATCTACACATTTATTTCACATCTATTGAGAAATAATTGCATACTAAAATTAGCTAGTTGTGTTCTTATGGCCTTCCCCTAGCACAGAGTGACACAAGTGTTGATGATTTTTCTGAAAATAGATATTGAATTGTTTTAAACTGTTGTTTTGTGAAGTTTGTCAAAACTTACATTAAGTACATTAAGTGATCACCAAATCACCACAACACAAACATGGTCAAATAAATCAACCAGAAATAGTATTTGTTTAATTAAATCAACCAGAAATCAATCTTAAAACGTATTTTTATGTCTAAAATGTCTAAACTTTTTAAAGATGTCTCAAGACATGGTGATGGCTGGATATGTAACATGTAGGACCAGCTTTCCAGACCCAGATGAAGCCTGGTAACCCATATGATGTGGTTAGCTGATATGTTAAACACCTATCCATATGTGCTGTGAGATCTGGCAGGCGTCTACAATGTAGTCAGCCTGGAACACAGCCGTAGATTTCTCCTGACAGAAGGGTTCCAGACATTACGGAACAGGCCAGGACCAGGCAGACAGTGTGAACGTCACAAATGGCACCCTATTTCCTATACGGTACACTATTTTTGATCAAGGCTCTGGTCAAAAGTAGTGCACTATAGTGAATAGGGTGTCATTTGGGATGAACACTATGGAGCCTTGATAGTGGTCTGAGAGCTCCATCTAGTGTCCACTCTGGTACACTGCAATACATGTAATATCACTATGTCACTATGACAATTCCAATCCAATCAGAGGCTGTTGAATCTGATATGTCTGCCTGTCTGAGCTGTATTAGTACTGTCTGATAATCCTGTCTGAGATGTATTAGTATTGCCTGATAATCCTGTCTGAGATGTATTAGTATTGCCTGATAATTCTATCTGAGCTGTATTAGTACTGCCTGATAAACCTGTCTGGGATGTATTAGTACTGTCTGATAATCCTGTCTGGGATGTATTAGTACTGTCTGATAATCCTGTCTGAGATGTATTAGTACTGTCTGATAATCCTGTCTGGGATGTATTAGTACTGTCTGATAATCCTATCTGAGATGTATTAGTACTGTCTGGAAGGACTCAGACCGTGAGAAACAAGATTCTCTGGTCTGATGAAAACAAGATTTAACTCTTTGGCCTGAATGCCAAGCGTCACGTCTGGAGGAACTTGGCACCATCCTTACGGTGAAGCATGGTGGTGGCAGCATCATACTGTGGGGATGTTTTTCAGCAGCAGAGACTGGGAGACTAGTCAGAATCGAGGCAAAGATGAACGGAGCAAAGTACTGAGAGATCCTTGATGGAAACCGCTCCAAAGTGCTCAGGACCTCAGACTGGGGTGAAGGTTCACCTTCCAACAGGACAACGACTCTAAGCACACAGCCAAAACAATGCAGAAGTGGCTTCGGGACAAGTCTCTGAATGTCTTTGAGTGGCCCAGCCAGAGCTCGGACCTGAACCTGATCTAACATATCTGGAGCGACCTGAAAATAGCTGTGCAGTGAGGCTCCCCATCCAAACTGACAGAGCTTGAGAGGATCTGCAGAGAAGAATGGGAGAAACTCCCCAAATATGGTTTGAGTCTCACGCCCTGACCTTAGAGAGACGTTTTATTTCTCTATTTGGTTAGGTCAGGGTGTGATATGGGGTGGGCATTCTATGTTTTCTTTTCTATGTTTCTTTATTTCTATGTTTTGGCTGGGTATGGTTCTCAATCAGGGACAGCTGTCTATCGTTGTCTCTGAATGGGAATCATACTAGGTAGGCCTTTTTCCCTCCTTTCAGTGTGGGTAGTTAACTTTGTTAGGGGCACTATAGCCCTTGTAAGCTTCACGGTTGTTTTCCGTTTGTTGGCGACATTTTAAAATAAAAGTAACATGTACACTCACCACACTGCGCTTTGGTCTACTTCTTTCGACGGCCGTGACAGTGAGAGTCTTTAACTCCAAGCAGGCTGTCATGTGCCTTTTACTGAGGAGTTGCTTTCGTCTGGCCACTACCATAAAGGCCTGATTGGTGGAGTGCTACAGAGATGAACCTTCTGGAAGGTTCTCAATCTCCACAGGAGAACTCTGGAGCTCCATCGGATTCTCGGTCACCTCCCTGACCAAGGCCCGTCTCATGTTTGGCTGGGCGGCCAGCTCTAGGAAGAGTCTTGGTGGTTCCAAACTTCTTCCATTTCACTGTGTTCACTGTGCCACTGTGTTCTTGGGGACCTTCAATGCTGCAGAAATCTGTGCCTCGACACCATGCTGTCTCGGAGCTCTACGCACAATTCCATCCACCTCATGGCTTGGTTTTTGATCTGACATACACTGTCAACTGTGGGACCTTATATAGACAGATGTGTGCCTTTCCAAATCATGTCCAATCAATTGAATTTACCACAGGTGGACTCCCTGTATATAACCATGTTATTACCTGGTACTCCCTGTATATAACCATGTTATTACCTGATACTCCCTGTATATAACCATGGTATTACCTGGTACTCCCTGTATATAACCATGGTATTACCTGATAATCCCTGTATATAACCATGGTATTACCTGGTACTCCATGATTATAACCATGTTATTACCTGATACTCCCTGTATATAGTTGTGTTATTACCTCCCTGTATATAACCATGGTATTACCTGATACTTCCTGTATATAACCATGTTATTACCTGATACTCCCCGTATATAACCATGTTATTACCTGATACTCCCTGTATATAACCATGTTATTACCTGATACTTCCTGTATATAACCATGTTATTACCTGATACTCCCCGTATATAACCATGTTATTACCTGATACTCCCTGTATATAACCATGTTATTACCTGGTACTTCCTGTATATAACCATGTTATTACCTGATACTTCCTGTATATAACCATGTTATTACCTGATACTCCCTGTATATAACCATGTTATTACCTGATACTCCCTGTATATAACCATGTTATTACCTGATACTCCCTGTATATAACCATGTTATTACCTGATACTCCCTGTATATAACCATGTTATTACCTGATACTTCCTGTATATAACCATGTTATTACCTGATACTCCCCGTATATAACCATGTTATTACCTGGTACTTCCTGTATATAGCCATGTTATTACCTCCCTGTATATAACCATGTTATTACCTGATACTCCCTGTATATAACCATGTTATTACCTGATACTCCCCGTATATAACCATGTTATTACCTGGTACTTCCTGTATATAACCATGTTATTACCTGATACTCCCTGTATATAACCATGTTATTACCTGATACTCCCTGTATATAACCATGTTATTACCTGATACTCCCCGTATATAACCATGTTATTACCTGATACTCCCCGTTATATTTTTTTTTACTGTTTTTCGCTGTGCATTTATTCCAACTTTTTGTAAAAAAATATATATCTTTAACTTTGCATTGTTACTCTACACCTTTTTACAAAGCATGTGACGAATAAAATTGATTTGATTTGAGTTGTTGTTTACCTGGGGAAGGTGCGACTGCGTAGCTCCTTGATGAACACCTGACTGCCGTTCTGAACAGCTCGGATGTCTCCACTCTGTCCCGTGTCGTGTTTATTCCTTTTCTTGTTTTTCACTAAACACACAAAGACAAGAACAAGATTAAGACATCATACATGCTTATAGCAGTGCAGTCCTATTCACTAGACACCAAACAGAAGAAAACGGAGCGGAATGCTATGGTTTACACTAATGAATAAAGCCCTGTGCAGTGTCAGCCTGTGGGACTGCACGTACACAACTGCATGTACAGGACTGCATGTACAGGACAGCAGGTACAAGACTGCATGTACAAGACTGCATGTACAGGACAGCAGGTACAGGACTGCATGTACAGGACAGCAGGTACAGGACAGCAGGTACAGGACTGCATGTACAGGACTGCATGTACAGGACAGCAGGTACAGGACAGCAGGTACAGGACAGCATGTACAAGACTGCATGTACAGGACAGCAGGTACAGGACAGCAGGTACAGGACAATAGGTACAGGACTGCATGTACAGGACTGCAGGTACAGGACAGCAGGTACAAGACTACATGTACAGGACAGCAGGAACAAGACTACATGTACAGGACAGCAGGTACAGGACAGCAGGTACAGGACTGCATGTACAGGACAGCAGGTACAGGACTGCATGTACAGGACAGCAGGTACAAGACTGCATGTAGAGGACAGCAGGTACAGGACTGCATGTACAAGACTGCAGGTACAAGACTGTGTGTACAGGACAGCAGGTACAGGACAGCAGGTACAGGACTGCATGTACAGGACTGCATGTACAGGACAGCAGGTACAGGACAGCAGGTACAGGACAGCAGGTACAGGACTGCATGTACAGGACAGCAGGTACAGGACTGCATGTACAGGACAGCAGGTACAAGACTGCATGTACAGGACAGCAGGTACAGGACTGCATGTACAAGACTGCAGTAGGTACGTCAGACAGACAGACTTACTGGTGGATTTTCCGTCTGTTTTCTCACAGTTGGGACAGTGGTAGATGTCAATGTCTGGAGCCTCATCTTCATCCACACCAACACAGCTGGAACAGCAGAGAGATATACATTAACACAGCTGGAACAGCAGAGAGATATACACCAACACAGCTGGAACAGCAGAGATATATACATTAACACAGCTGGAACAGCAGAGAGATATACACCAACACAGCTGGAGCAGCAGAGAGATATACATTAACACAGCTGGAACAGCAGAGAGATATACACCAACACAGCTGGAACAGCAGAGAGATGTACACCAACACAGCTGGAACAGCAGAGAGATGTACACCAACACAGCTAGGAACAGTAGAGAGATATACACCAACACAGCTGGAACAGCAGAGAGATGTACACCAACACAGCTGGAACAGCAGAGAGATGTACACCAACACAGCTGGAACAGCAGAGATATATACATTAACACAGCTGGAACAGCAGAGAGATATACACCAACACAGCTGGAACAGCAGAGAGATATACACCAACACAGCTGGAACAGCAGAGAGATGTACACCAACACAGCTGGAACAGCAGAGAGATATACATTAACACAGCTGGAACAGCAGAGATATATACACCAACGCAGCTGGAACAGCAGAGAGATATACACCAACACAGCTGGAAGAGCAGAGATATACATTAACACAGCTGGAACAGCAGAGAGATATACATTAACACAGCTGGAACAGCAGAGAGATGTACACCAACACAATCTGGAACAGTAGAGAGATATACATTAACACAGCTGGAACAGCAAAGAGATATACATTAACACAGCTGGAACAGCAGAGAGATGTACACCAACACAATCTGGAACAGTAGAGAGATATACATTAACACAGCTGGAACAGCAAAGAGATATACATTAACACAGCTGGAACAGCAGGGAGTGATATACAGTGCCAGTCAAAGGTTTGGATACCTATTCATTCACCTACTCATATTCTACATTGTAGAATAATAATGAAGACTTCAACACTATAAAATAACACATATGGAATCATGTAGTAATCAAAAAAGTGTTAAACAAATCAATAATATATGTTATATTTGAGATTCTTCAAAGTAGACACCCGTTGCCTTGATGACAGCTTTGCTCACTCTTGGCATTCTCTCAACCAGCTTCACCTGGAATGCTTTTCCAACAGTTTTGAGGGACATTCCACATATGCTGAGCAATTGTTGGCTGCTTTTCCTTCACTCTGCGGTCCAACTCATCCCAAATCAACTCAATTGGGTTGAGGTCAGGTGATTGTGGAGGCCAGGCCATTTGATGCAGACTCCATCACTCTCCTTCTTGGTCAAATAGCCCTTACACAGTCTAGAGTTGTGTTGGGTCACTGTCCTGTTGAAAAACAAATTATAGTCCCACTAAGCGGAGACCAGATGGGATGGCATATCGCTGCAGAATGATGTGGCAGCCATGCTGGTTAAGTGTGCCTTGAATTCTAAATAAATCACAGACAGTGTCACCAGCAAAACACCCCCACACCATCGCACCTCCTCCTCCATGCTTCATGGTGGGACCCACACATTCAGAGATCCTCCGTTCACCTACTCTGCATCTCACAAAGACACAGCGGTTGGAACCAAAAATCTCAAATTTGGACTCATCAGACCAAAGGACAGATTTTTTTCCACCGGTCTAATGTCCTATAATCGTGTTTCTTGGCACAAGCAAGTCTCTTCTCATTATTGGTGTCCTTTAGAAGTGGTTACTTTGCAGCAATTGAAATCAATTGTATTTGTCACATGCCCCGAATACAACATCTGTAGACCTTACAGTGAAATGCTTACTTACAAGCCCTTAACCAACAAGAAAATAAGAATAAGAAAATATTTTAAACTAAAGTTTTTAAAAAATCGAATAAAAAAGTAACACAACAAATGTAAATAACAATGAGGAAGCTATATGCAGGGGGTACCGGTACAGAGTCAATGTGCTGGGTACCGGTTAGTAATGAGACTATATGCAGGGGGTACCGGTACAGAGTCAATGTGCTGGGTACCGGTTAGTAATGAGACTATATGCAGGGGGTACTGGTACAGAGTCAATGTGCTGGGTACCGGTTAGTAATGAGACTATATGCAGGGGGTACTGGTACAGAGTCAATGTGCTGGGGTACAGGTTAGTAATGAGACTATATGGAGGGGGTACTGGTAGAGAGTCAATGTGCTGGGTACCGGTTAGTAATGAGACTATATGCAGGGGGTACTGGTACAGAGTCAATGTGCTGGGTACCGGTTAGTAATGAGACTATATGCAGGGGGTACCTGTACAGAGTCAATGTGCTGGGTACCGGTTAGTAATGAGACTATATGCAGGGGGTACCGGTACAGAGTCAATGTGCTGGGTACCGGTTAGTAATGAGACTATAAGCAGGGGGTACCGGTACAGAGTCAATGTGCTGGGTACCGGTTAGTAATGAGACTATATGCAGGGGGTACTGGTACAGAGTCAATGTGCGGGGGTACAGGTTAGTAATGAGACTATATGCAGGGGGTACCGGTACAGAGTCAATGTGCTGGGTACCGGTTAGTAATGAGACTATATGCAGGGGGTACCGGTACAGAGTCAATGTGCTGGGGTACAGGTTAGTAATGAGACTATATGCAGGGGGTACCTGTACAGAGTCAATGTGCTGGGTACCGGTTAGTAATGAGACTATATGCAGGGGGTACTGGTACAGAGTCAATGTGCTGGGTACCGGTTAGTAATGAGACTATATGCAGGGGGTACTGGTACAGAGTCAATGTGCTGGGTACCGGTTAGTAATGAGACTATATGCAGGGGGTACTGGTACAGAGTCAATGTGCTGGGTACCGGTTAGTAATGAGACTATATGCAGGGGGTACCGGTACAGAGTCAATGTGCTGGGTACCGGTTAGTAATGAGACTATATGCAGGGGGTACCGGTACAGAGTCAATGTGCTGGGTACCGGTTAGTAATGAGACTATATGCAGGGGGTACTGGTACAGAGTCAATGTGCTGGGGTACAGGTTAGTAATGAGACTATATGCAGGGGGTACCTGTACAGAGTCAATGTGCTGGGTACCGGTTAGTAATGAGACTATATGCAGGGGGTACCGGTACAGAGTCAATGTGCTGGGTACCGGTTAGTAATGAGACTATATGCAGGGGGTACTGGTACAGAGTCAATGTGCTGGGTACCGGTTAGTAATGAGACTATATGCAGGGGGTACCTGTACAGAGTCAATGTGCTGGGTACCGGTTAGTAATGAGACTATATGCAGGGGGTACTGGTACAGAGTCAATGTGCGGGGGTACAGGTTAGTAATGAGACTATATGCAGGGGGTACTGGTACAGAGTCAATGTGCTGGGTACCGGTTAGTAATGAGACTATATGCAGGGGGTACCTGTACAGAGTCAATGTGCTGGGTACCGGTTAGTAATGAGACTATATGCAGGGGGTACTGGTACAGAGTCAATGTGCGGGGGTACAGGTTAGTAATGAGACTATATGCAGGGGGTACCTGTACAGAGTCAATGTGCTGGGTACCGGTTAGTAATGAGACTATATGCAGGGGGTACTGGTACAGAGTCAATGTGCGGGGGTACAGGTTAGTAATGAGACTATATGCAGGGGGTACTGGTACAGAGTCAATGTGCGGGGGTACAGGTTAGTAATGAGACTATATGCAGGGGGTACTGGTACAGAGTCAATGTGCGGGGGTACAGGTTAGTAATGAGACTATATGCAGGGGGTACCTGTACAGAGTCAATGTGCTGGGTACCGGTTAGTAATGAGACTATATGCAGGGGGTACTGGTACAGAGTCAATGTGCTGGGTACCGGTTAGTAATGAGACTATATGCAGGGGGTACTGGTACAGAGTCAATGTGCTGGGTATCGGTTAGTAATGAGACTATATGCAGGGGGTACTGGTACAGAGTCAATGTGCTGGGTACCGGTTAGTAATGAGACTATATGCAGGGGGTACTGGTACAGAGTCAATGTGCTGGGTACCGGTTAGTAATGAGACTATATGCAGGGGGTACTGGTACAGAGTCAATGTGCTGGGGTACAGGTTAGTAATGAGACTATATGCAGGGGGTATCGGTTAGTAATGAGACTATATGCAGGGGGTACTGGTACAGAGTCAATGTGCTGGGGTACAGGTTAGTAATGAGACTATATGCAGGGGGTACCTGTACAGAGTCAATGTGCTGGGTACCGGTTAGTAATGAGACTATATGCAGGGGGTACCTGTACAGAGTCAATGTGCTGGGTACCGGTTAGTAATGAGACTATATGCAGGGGGTACCTGTACAGAGTCAATGTGCTGGGTACCGGTTAGTAATGAGACTATATGCAGGGGTACTGGTACAGAGTCAATGTGCTGGGTACCGGTTAGTAATGAGACTATATGCAGGGGTACTGGTACAGAGTCAATGTGCTAGGTACCGGTTAGTAATGAGACTATATGCAGGGGGTACCTGTACAGAGTCAATGTGCTGGGTACCGGTTAGTAATGAGACTATATGCAGGGGGTACTGGTACAGAGTCAATGTGCTGGGTACCGGTTAGTAATGAGACTATATGCAGGGGGTACTGGTACAGAGTCAATGTGCTGGGGTACAGGTTAGTAATGAGACTATATGCAGGGGGTATCGGTTAGTAATGAGACTATATGCAGGGGGTACTGGTACAGAGTCAATGTGCTGGGGTACAGGTTAGTAATGAGACTATATGCAGGGGGTACCTGTACAGAGTCAATGTGCTGGGTACCGGTTAGTAATGAGACTATATGCAGGGGGTACCTGTACAGAGTCAATGTGCTGGGTACCGGTTAGTAATGAGACTATATGCAGGGGGTACTGGTACAGAGTCAATGTGCTGGGTACAGGTTAGTAATGAGACTATATGCAGGGGGTACTGGTACAGAGTCAATGTGCTGGGTACCGGTTAGTAATGAGACTATATGCAGGGGGTACTGGTACAGAGTCAATGTGCTGGGTATCGGTTAGTAATGAGACTATATGCAGGGGGTACTGGTACAGAGTCAATGTGCTGGGGTACAGGTTAGTAATGAGACTATATGCAGGGGGTACCTGTACAGAGTCAATGTGCTGGGTACCGGTTAGTAATGAGACTATATGCAGGGGGTACCTGTACAGAGTCAATGTGCTGGGTACAGGTTAGTAATGAGACTATATGCAGGGGGTACTGGTACAGAGTCAATGTGCTGGGTACCGGTTAGTAATGAGACTATATGCAGGGGGTACTGGTACAGAGTCAATGTGCTGGGTACCGGTTAGTAATGAGACTATATGCAGGGGGTACTGGTACAGAGTCAATGTGCTGGGTACCGGTTAGTAATGAGACTATATGCAGGGGGTACTGGTACAGAGTCAATGTGCTGGGTACCGGTTAGTAATGAGACTATATGCAGGGGGTAATGGTACAGAGTCAATGTGCTGGGTACCGGTTAGTAATGAGACTATATGCAGGGGGTACTGGTACAGAGTCAATGTGCGGGGGTACAGGTTAGTAATGAGACTATATGCAGGGGTACTGGTACAGAGTCAATGTGCTGGGTACCGGTTAGTAATGAGACTATATGCAGGGGGTACTGGTACAGAGTCAATGTGCGGGGGTACAGGTTAGTAATGAGACTATATGCAGGGGTACTGGTACAGAGTCAATGTGCTGGGTACCGGTTAGTAATGAGACTATATGCAGGGGGTACTGGTACAGAGTCAATGTGCTGGGTACCGGTTAGTAATGAGACTATATGCAGGGGGTACTGGTACAGAGTCAATGTGCGGGGGTACAGGTTAGTAATGAGACTATATGCAGGGGGTACTGGTACAGAGTCAATGTGCTGGGTACCGGTTAGTAATGAGACTATATGCAGGGGTACTGGTACAGAGTCAATGTGCTGGGTACCGGTTAGTAATGAGACTATATGCATGGGTACTGGTACAGAGTCAATGTGCTGGGTACCGGTTAGTAATGAGACTATATGCAGGGGGTACTGGTACAGAGTCAATGTGCTGGGTACCGGTTAGTAATGAGACTATATGCAGGGGGTACTGGTACAGAGTCAATGTGCGGGGGTACAGGTTAGTAATGAGACTATATGCAGGGGGTACTGGTACAGAGTCAATGTGCTGGGTACCGGTTAGTAATGAGACTATATGCAGGGGGTACTGGTACAGAGTCAATGTGCGGGGGTACAGGTTAGTAATGAGACTATATGCAGGGGTACTGGTACAGAGTCAATGTGCTGGGTACCGGTTAGTAATGAGACTATATGCAGGGGGTACTGGTACAGAGTCAATGTGCTGGGTACCGGTTAGTAATGAGACTATATGCAGGGGGTACTGGTACAGAGTCTATGTGGAGGCTATATACAGGGGGTACTGGTACAGAGTCAATGTGGAGGCTATATACAGGGGGTACCGGTACAGAGTCAATGTAGAGGCTATATACAGGGGGTACTGGTACAGAGTCAATGAGGAAGCTATATACAGGGGGTACTGGTACAGAGTCAATGTGGAGGCTATATACAGGGGGTACTGGTACAGAGTCAATGTGCTGGGTACCGGTTAGTAATGAGACTATATGCAGGGGGTACTGGTACAGAGTCAATGTGCTGGGTACCGGTTAGTAATGAGACTATATGCAGGGGGTACTGGTACAGAGTCAATGTGCGGGGGTACAGGTTAGTAATGAGACTATATGCAGGGGGTACTGGTACAGAGTCAATGTGCGGGGGTACAGGTTAGTAATGAGACTATATGCAGGGGGTACTGGTACAGAGTCAATGTGCGGGGGTACAGGTTAGTAATGAGACTATATGCAGGGGGTACTGGGTAGTAATGAGACTATATGCAGGGGGTACTGGTACAGAGTCAATGTGCTGGGTACCGGTTAGTAATGAGACTATATGCAGGGGGTACTGGTACAGAGTCAATGTGCTGGGTACCGGTTAGTAATGAGACTATATGCAGAGGGTACTGGTACAGAGTCAATGTGCGGGGGTACAGGTTAGTAATGAGACTATATGCAGAGGGTACTGGTACAGAGTCAATGTGCGGGGGTACAGGTTAGTAATGAGACTATATGCAGGGGTACTGGTACAGAGTCAATGTGCGGGGGTACAGGTTAGTAATGAGACTATATGCATGGGGTACTGGTACAGAGTCAATGTGCGGGGGTACAGGTTAGTAATGAGACTATATGCAGGGGGTACTGGTACAGAGTCAATGTGCGGGGGTACAGGTTAGTAATGAGACTATATGCAGGGGGTACTGGTACAGAGTCAATGTGCGGGGGTACAGGTTAGTAATGAGACTATATGCAGGGGGTACTGTGTAGTAATGAGACTATATGCAGGGGGTATCGGTTAGTAATGAGACTATATTCAGGGGGGTACTGGTTAGTAATGAGACTATATTCAGGGGGTACTGGTTCGTAATGAGACTATATACAGAGGGTACCGGTCCCGAGACAATGTGCGGGGGCACCGGTTAGTAATGAGACCATATGCAGGGGGAACTGGTTAGTAATGAGACTATATACAGGGGGTACCAGTCCCGAGTCAATGTGTGAGGGTACCGATTAGTAATGAGACTATATGAAGGGGGTTCCAATTAGTAATGAGACTATATGAAGGGGATTCCGGTTAGTAATGAGACTATTTGCAGGGGGTACCGGTTAGTAATGAGACTATATGCAGGGGGTACCTGTACAGAGTCAATGTGCTGGGTACCGGTTAGTAATGAGACTATATGCAGGGGGTACTGGTACAGAGTCAATGTGCGGGGGTAACGGTTAGTAATGAGACTATATGCAGGGGGTACCGGTTAGTAATGAGGCTATATACAGGGGGTACCTGTCAGTAATGAGGCTATATTCAGGGGTACCGTTCCCGAGTCAATGTGCAGGGGTACCGGTTAGTAATGAGACTGTATGCAGGGGGTACCGGTCCCGAGTCAATGTGCGGGGGTACAGATTAGTAATGAGGCTATATACAGGGGGTACAGGTTAGTCATAAGGCTATATACAGGGGGTACCAGTTAGTCATGAGACTATATACAGGGGGTACCGGTCCCGAGTCAATTTGCGGGGGTACAGGTTAGTAATGAGACTATATACAGGGAGTACCGGTCCCGAGTCAATGTGCAAGGGTACTGGTTAGTAATGAGGCTAAATACAAGGGGTCCCGGTTAGTATTGAGGCTATATACAGGGGGTACAGAGTCAATGTGCGGGGGTACAGGTTAGTAATGAGACTATGTGCAGGGTGTACCAGTTAGTAATAGGGCTATATACAGGGGTACCGTTCCCGAGTCAATGTGCGGGGGTACAGGTTAGTCATGAGACTATATACAGGGAGTACCAGTCCCGAGTCAATGTGCAGGGGTAACGGTTAGTAATGAGACTATATACAGGGGGTACCGGTCCCGAGTCAATGTGCGGGGGTAACGGTTAGTAATGAGACTATATACAGGGGGTACCAGTCCCGAGTCAATGTGCGGGGGTATAGGTTAGTAATGAGACTATATACAGGGGGTACCAGTCCCGAGTCAATGTGCGGGGGTAACGGTTAGTAATGAGACTATATACAGGGGGTACCAGTCCCGAGTCAATGTGCGGGGGTATAGGTTAGTAATGAGACTATATACAGGGGGTACCAGTCCCGAGTCAATGTGCTGGGGTATAGGTTAGTAATGAGACTATATACAGGGGGTACCAGTCCCGAGTCAATGTGCGGGGGTAGCGGTTAGTAATGAGACTATATACAGGGGGGTACCAGTCCCGAGTCAATGTGCGGGGGTAACGGTTAGTAATGAGACTATATACAGGGGGTACCAGTCCCGAGTCAATGTGCGGGGGTAACGGTTAGTAATGAGACTATATACCGGGGGTACCAGTCCCGAGTCAATGTGCGGGGGTAACGGTTAGTAATGAGACTATATACAGGGGGTACCAGTCCCGAGTCAATGTGCGGGGATAACGGTTAGTAATGAGACTATATACAGGGGGTACCAGTCCCGAGTCAATGTGCGGGGGTATAGGTTAGTCAAAGTTATTTGTAAAGTAGATAAATATAATAAACAGCGTGTAGCCACAGAGTAAAAACAAAGAGGGGGGGGGCAATGTAAATAGTCCGGTGGCCATTTGATTAATTGTTTAGCAGTCTTATGGCTTGGGGGTAGAAGTTGTCTTCTACCCCCCTCTAGGCCTTTTGGTCCTAGACTTGGCGCTCCGGTACTGCTTGCCGTGCGGTAGCAGAGAGAACAGTCTATGAAGTTACCAGCCTCAGCTTATCGACCATGAAGACCTGATTCACGCAGTCTCCTCTTAACAGTTGATGTTGAGATGGGTCTGTTACTTGAACTCTGTGAAGTGTTTATTTGGGCTGCAATTTCTGAGGCTGGTAATTCTTCATCCTCTGCAGCAGAGGTAACTCTGGGTCTTCATTTCCTGTGGTGGTCCTCATGAGAGCCAGTTTCACCATAGCGTTTGATGGTTTTTGTGACGGCACTTGAAAAAACTTTCAAGTCCTTGAAATTTCCATTTTGACTGACCTTCAAGTCTTAAAGTAATGATGGGCTGTCATTTCTCTTTGCTTATTTGAGCTGTTCTTGCCACAATATGGAATTGGTCTATTACCAAATCATCTGTATACCAACACTAACTTGTCACAACACAACTGATTGGCTCAAACGCATTAAGAAAGAAAGAAATTCCACAAATGTACTTTTAACAAGACACACCTTTTCATTGAAATGCATTCCAGGTGACTACCTCATGAAGCTGGTTGAGAGAATGCCAAGAGTGTGCAAAGCTGTCATCAAGGCAAACGGTGGCTACTTTGAAGAATATCACATTTGTGTCACTTTTTTGGTTACTACATGATTTCATATGTGTTATTTCCTAGTTTTGATGTCTTCGCTATTATTCAACAATGTAGAAAATAGTGAAACTAAAGAAAAACCCTGGAATGAGTAGGTGTGTCAGGTGTTTTCTGCACCTTTCAGGACTGTTATTTTGTGTTTTTTGTATTTTCAGTGTTCAGTCAATAAACATCATGAACACATACCACGCTGCACATTGGTCCGACATTTCATACTCCTCGTCAGGAGGACAAAGAATTCCGTTACACATGCATCATTTCTATACCAGACGAAGCTTTGCTCAACTGTAATGTTCAGTTCAATGTTTCTATCTTCAAGTGAAGTTTTAATTTTTTCACATGCACAGTAAAATGCTTTAATTTCAAGTCCTACCCAACAGCACAGTAAAATGCTTTAATTTCAAGTCCTACCCAACAGCACAGTAAAATGCTTTAATTTCCAGTCCTACCCAACAGCACAGTAAAATGCTTTAATTTCCAGTCCTACCCAACAGCACAGTAAAATGCTTTAATTTCAAGTCCTACCCAACAGCACAGTAAAATGCTTTAATTTCAAGTACTACCCAACAGCACAGTAAAATGCTTTAATTTCAAGCCCTACCCAACAGCACAGTAAAATGCTTTAATTTCAAGTCCTACCCAACAGCACAGTAAAATGCTTTAATTTCAAGTCCTACCCAACAGCACAGTAAAATGCTTTAATTTCAAGTCCTACCCAACAGCACAGTAAAATGCTTTAATTTCAGTCCTACCCAACAGCACAGTAAAATGCTTTAATTTCAAGTCCTACCCAACAGCACAGTAAAATGCTTTAATTTCAAGTCCTACCCAACAGCACAGTAAAATGCTTTAGTGCAGTATTCAATATTAAAAAGTATAACTAATATGAAAATAATGTTGAAAAAACAGTAGAAATAAGAAATAAAACAGGAAGCTATATACAGGGTAAATATACAATGTGCAGGGATACTGGAGTATTTGTACATGTAGGGAGGGAGTAGGAGAAAGTGACTGGCAAAATTATTCAGCCCCCTTAAGTTAATACTTTGTAGCGCCACCTTTTGCTGCGATTACAGCTGTAAGTCGCTTGGGGTATGTCTCTATCAGTTTTGCACATCGAGAGACTGAAATTTTTTCCCATTCCTCCTTGCAAAACAGCTCGAGCTCAGTGAGGTTGGATGGAGAGCATTTGTGAACAGCAGTTTTCAGTTCTTTCCACAGATTCTCGATTGGATTCAGGTCTGGACTTTGACTTGGCCATTCTAACACCTGGATATGTTTATTTTTGAACCATTCCATTGTAGATTTTGCTTTATGTTTTGGATCATTGTCTTGTTGGAAGACAAATCTCCGTCCCAGTCTCAGGTCTTTTGCAGACTCCATCAGGTTTTCTTCCAGAATGGTCCTGTATTTGGTTCAATCCATCTTCCCATCAATTTTAACCATCTTCCCTGTCCCTGATGAAGAAAAGCAGGCCCAAACCATGATGCTGCCACCACCATGTTTGACAGTGGGGATGGTGTGTTCAGGGTGATGAGCTGTGTTGCTTTTACGCCAAACATAACGTCTTGCATTGTTGCAAAAAAGTTCAATTTTGGTTTCATCTGACCAGAGCACCTTCTTCCACATGTTTGGTGTGTCTCCCAGTTGGCTTGTGGCAAACTTTAAACGACACTTTTTATGGATATCTTTAAGAAATGGCTTTCTTCTTGCCACTCTTCCATAAAGATTTGTGCAATATACGACTGATTGTTGTCCTATGGACAGAGTCTCCCACCTCAGCTGTAGATCTCTGCAGTTCATCCAGAGTGATCATGGGCCTCTTGGCTGCATCTCTGATCAGTCTTCTCCTTGTATGAGCTGAAAGTTTAGAGGGACGGCCAGGTCTTGGTAGATTTGCAGTGGTCTGATACTCCTTCCATTTCAATATTATCGCTTGCACAGTGCTCCTTGGGATGTTTAAAGCTTGGGAAATCTTTTTGTATCCAAATCCGGCTTTAAACTTCTTCACAACAGTATCTCGGACGTGCCTGGTGTGTTCCTTGTTCTTCATGATGCTCTCTGCGCTTTTAACGGACCTCTGAGACTATCACAGTGCAGGTGCATTTATACGGAGACTTGATTACACACAGGTGGATTGTATTTATCATCAATAGTCATTTAGGTCAACATTGGATCATTCAGAGATCCTCACTGAACTTCTGGAGAGAGTTTGCTGCACTGAAAGTAAAGGGGCTGAATAATTTTGCACGCCCAATTTTTCAGTTTTTGATTTGTTAAAAAAGTTTGAAATATCCAATAAATGTCGTTCCACTTCATGATTGTGTCCCACTTGTTGTTGATTCTTCACAAAGAAATACAGTTTTATATCTTTATGTTTGAAGCCTGAAATGTGGCAAAAGGTCGCAAAGTTCAAGGGGGCCGAATACTTCCGCAAGGCACTGTATATAAACACAATGGTAATATACTAATGATAGAATATACAGTGCCTTCGGAAAGTATTCAGACCCCTTTACTTTTTCCACATTTTGTTACTTTACAGCCTTATTCTAAAAAGGATAACATTTATTTGTTTCCTCATCAATCTACACACAACACCCCATAATGACGAAGTGAAAACAGGTTTTTAGAAAGGTTAGCAAATGTACTAATAATAAAAAAAATAGAACTACCTTATTTCCATAAGTGTTCAGACCCTTTGCTATGAGACTTGAAATTGAGCTCTGATGCCTCCTGTTTCCATTGATCAACATTGAGATGTTTCTACAACTTGATTGGAGTCCACCTGTGGTAAATTCAATTGATTGGCCATGATTTGGAAAGGCACACACCTGTCTATATAAGGTTCCACAGTTGACAGTGCATGTCAGAGCAAAAACCAAGCCATGAGGTCGAAGGAATTGTCCTTAAACCCAGAGAGGGGATTTTGTCGAGGCACAGATCTGGGGAAGGATACCAAAACATTTATCCAGCATTGAAGGTTCACAAGAACACAGTGGCCTCCATCATTCTTAAATGGAAGAAGTTTGGAACCACCAAGACTCTTCCTAGAGCCGGCCGCCCAGCCAAACATGAGACGGGCCTTGGTCAGGGAGGTGACCAAGAACCCAATGGTCACTCTGACAGAGCACCAGTGTTCCTCTGTGGAGATAGAAGAATCTTCCAGAAGGACAACTATCTCTGCAGCACTCCACCAATCAGGTCTTTATGGTAGTGGCCAAATGGAATCTACTCCTCAGTAAAAGGCACATAACAGCCTGCTTGTAGTTTGCTAAAAGACACCCAAAGACTCTCAGACCATGAGAAACAAGATTCTCTGGTCTGATGAAACCAAGATTGAACTCTTTGGCCTGAATGCCAGGCATTACGTCTGGAGGAAACCTGGCACCATCCCTACGGTAAAGCATGGTGTTGCAGCATCATGCTGTGGGGATGTTTTTCAGCGGCAGTGACTGGGAGACTAGTCAGGATCGAGGCAAAGATGAACGGATGAAAGTACAGAGAGATCCTTGATGAAAACCTGCTCCAGAGCACTAAGGACCTCAGACTGGAGTGAAGGTTCACCTTCCAACAGGACAACGACCCTAAGCACACAGCCGGGACAATGCAGAAGTGGCTTCGGGACAAGTCTCTGAATGTCCTTGAGTGGCCCTGCCAGAGCCCAGACTTGAACCCGATCGAACATCTCTGGAGAGACCTGAAAATAGCTGTGCAGCGACGCTCCCCATCCAACCTGACAGAGCTTGAGAGGATCTGCAGAGAAGAATGGGAGAAACTCCCCAAATACAGGTGTGCCAAGCTTGTAGCATCATACCCAAGAATATATATATATATTTGCACAAATTTCTGAAAACCTGTTTTTGCTTTGTCATTATAGGGTATTGTGTGTAGATTGATGAGGGGGGAAAAACTGTATGAGGAAAAAGTGAAGGAGTCTGAATACTTTCCAAATGCAGTGACCAGTAGCATGAGAAATAGATCAAATACTAATGGTAATCAATAATCACTGAACAGCAGTGCAGTGGTAGTAATAAATCAATAATAATTTGAGTAATCAATAATCATATCTTGCTATTGTTTCTTCTACCTCTCTTATTATAACATCAAGCCTGGCTCTCATGTTTTTAGGTTATTCTAAAATAACTTTTTTGAATAACTTATCGATATCCGGATAATCGTAATATTGCCCAACCCTAGCTGGAACAATTAACACGGCTGAAACAGAGAGAAACACAGACTACATGGACACAGCTGAAACACAGACTACATGGATACAGCTGAAACACAGACCACATGGACACAGCTGAAACACAGACTACATGGATACAGCTGAAACACAGACCACATGGACACAACTGAAACACAGACTACATGGACACAGCTGAAACACAGACTACATGGATACAGCTGAAACACAGACTACATGGACACAGCTGAAACACAGACTACATGGATACAACTGAAACACAGACTACATGGACACGGCTGAAACACAGCCTACATGGATACAACTGATACAGCTGAAACACAGACTACATGGATACAGCTGAAACACAGACTACATGGATACAGCTGAAACACAGACCACATGGACACAACTGAAACACAGACTACATGGATACAGCTGAAACACAGACTACATGGATACAGCTGAAACACAGACCACATGGACACAGCTGAAACACAGACTACATGGATACAGCTGAAACACAGACTACATGGATACAGCTGAAACACAGACTACATGGATACAACTGAAACACAGACTACATGGACACGGCTGAAACACAGACCACATGGACACAGCTGAAACACAGCCTACATGGATACAGCTGAAACAGACTACATGGATACAACTGAAACACAGACTACATGGATACGGCTGAAACACAGACTACATGGCAGACTACATGGACACAGCTGAAACAGACTACATGGATACAGCTGAAACTCAGACTACATGGATACAACTGAAACACAGACTACATGGCAGACTACATGGACACAGCTGAAACAGACTACATGGATACAGCTGAAACAGACTACATGGATACAACTGAAACAGACTACATGGATACAACTGACACACAGACTACATGGACACAGCTGAAACACAGACTACATGGATACAACTGATACAACTGAAACACAGACTACATGGACACAGCTGAAACACAGACCACATGGACACAACTGAAACACAGACTACATGGATACAACTGAAACAGACTACATGGATACAGCTGAAACACAGACTACATGGATACAGCTGAAATACAGCCTACATGGATACAGCTGAAACACAGACTACATGGACACGGCTGAAACACAGCCTACATGGACACAACTGAAACACAGACTACATGGATACAGCTGAAACACAGACCACATGGATACAGCTGAAACAGACTACATGGACACGGCTGAAACACAGACTACATGGATACAACTGAAACACAGACTACATGGATACAGCTGAAACTCAGACTACATGTCTCCGTATTATTGCACCAACTCTGCAGATTTTCCTGTTGGATTCCAATAATAACCAATAACCTGACCCCCATCAGAACTCTCCCTGGCCTGCAGTATGAATAACCATGTGCCAATACAGTCTGCTTTGTTAAATAAGGTCATTTGCATGTAAAAGGACCCATGAGTACCAATATGTGAAGTTTTATTTGGTGTGAAATGAAAGCTAAGAACCTAGAATTTTCCATCCTAAAAATGAGAAATAATTAAAGGCTTTGATTTCTAGATAAACAAATGGAAAAGGGATATTGAAAAACATCTACCAGAAAAAGTCTTAAAACGTATCAGAAATACATCAAAACACATTAATGTTGACGTAAAGACCACTGCCAACTAAAACCAACACTATACACTAAGTGTACAAAACATTAGGAACACCTTCCTACTATTGAGTTGCACCCCCCCCCCCCCCCCCCTTTTGCCCTCAGAACAGCCTCAATTCGTCAGGACATGGACTCTACAAGGTGAGGAAAGCGTTCCACAGGGATGCTGGTCCATGTTGACCCCAGTTCTTTCCACAGTTGTGTCAAGTTGGCTGGATGTCCTTTGGGTGGTGGACCATTCTTAATACACACAGGATAATGTAACCCAGCAGCGTTACAGTTCTTGACATAGTCAAACTGGTTCGCCTGGCACCATACCCCGTTCAAAGGAACTTCAATCTGAATGGCACACATACACTATCCACGTCTGGGGCGGCAGGTAGCCTTGTGGTTGGGCCAGTAACCGGAAAGTTGCTGGATCGAATCCACGAGCTGACAAGGTAAAAAATCTGTCGTTCTGCCCCTGAACAGGCAGTTAACCCACTGTTCCTAGGCCGTCATTGTAAATAAGAATTTGTTCTTAACTGACTTGCCTAGTTAAATAAAGGTTAAATGTCTCAAGGCTTATAAAATCCTTCTTTAACCTGTCTCCTTCCCTTCATCTACACTGATTGAAGTGGATTTAACAAGTGACAGCTTTCACCTGGACAGTCTGTCTCATTGAAAGAGTAGAGTACAGTAGAGTGCAGTTCAGTAGAGCTCAGAACTGTAATATTATACTGTGATGTGCTGTAATGTCCAAACTTGTGAAATATAGACATCTATGATTGTTATAGATTGTTATAGATTTGGTCCGGTCTGGACCAATCAAATGTGGTCTTGTTTGGGGGCGGAGCTCATTAGAATAATAGCCAGTGTGTAGAATAGTACTCAGACATTCAAAAGCGCATATTAAATGTCTCTACCTTTATGAACCTATTCAGGATACATCACCATGAAGAGAATGATGTATTGACATGTTGAATGCACCGATCTGCCTGTTTGAACTACTGGCCCACAGCTCAGACACCCATACATACCCCACAAGACATGCCACCAGAGGTCTGTTTAAACAACTAGCACACAGCTCAGACACCCATGCATACCCCACAAGACATGCCACCAGAGGTCTGTTTAAACTACTAACACACAGATCAGACACCCATGCATACCCCACAAGACATGCCACCAGAGGTCTGTTTAAACTACTAACACACAGATCAGACACCCATGTATACCCCACAAGACATGCCACCAGAGGTCTCTTCACAGTCCCCACGTCCAGAACATACTATGGGAGGCACACAGTTCTACATAGAACCATGACTACATGGAAGTCTATTCTACATCAGGCAACTGATGCAAACAGTCAAATCAGATGTAGAAAAATCAATAAATACACCTTATGGAAGAGCGGGGACTTTGAAGAGACACACAACGGTACAGACACACGCATACGCACACAAGCGCTAGCACTGTGCACTCTCCACTCACGTACACAAGGTACGCTATGAAATAACACGTATGGAATCATGTAGTAACCAAACAAGTTGTAAACAAATCCAATTATATTATATAATTTGAGATTGTTCAAATTAGCCACCCTTTGCCATGACACTCTTGGCATTCTAAAATAAAGAAAGAAAATCCCTAGGTGTGTTCAAACTTTTGACTGGTTCTGTACATTGTAATATTGTTGTATGGTGGTATTATACATGTTGTATTGTAGATATGTAGTGGTGTAATAATGTTATATGATGTGCTGTTTAGAGGTCAACCGATTAAATCTGAATGGCCGATTAATTAGGGCCGATTTCAAGTTTTCATAACAATTGGAAATCGGTATTTTTGGACACCGATGTTTTTTTGTGTTTTTTTTTTACAACTTTATTTAACGAGGCAAGTCAGTTAAGAACACGTTCTTATTTTCAATGACGGCCTAGGAACGGTGGGTTAAGTGCCTTGTTCAGGGGCAGAACGACAGAGTTTCACCTTGTCAGCTCGGGGATTCAATCTTGCAACCTTACTGTTAACTAGTCCAACGCTCTAACCACCTGATTACATTGCACTCCACGAGGAGACTGCCTGTTACGCGAATGCAGTAAGAAGCCAAGGTAAGTTGCTAGCTAGCATTAAACTTATCTTATAAAAAACAATCAATCATAATCACTAGTTAACTACACATGGTTGATGATATTACTAGTTTATCTAGCGTGTCCTGCGTTGCATATAATCGATGCGGTGCATATCATTGCGCCAATGTGTACCTAACCATGAACATCAATGCCTTTCTTAAAATCAATACACAGAAGTATATATTTTTAAACCTGCATATTTAGTTAAAAGAAATCCAGGTTAGCAGGCAATATTAGCCAGGTGAAATTGTGTCACTTCTCTTGCGTTCATTGCACGCAGAGTCAGGGTATATGCAACAGTTTGGGCTGCCTGGCTCCTTGCGAACTAATTTGCCTGAATTTTACGTAATTATGACATAACATTGAAGGTTGTGTAATGTAACAAGAATATTTAGACTTAGGGTTACCAACCGTTAGATAAAATACCGAACGGTTCCGTATTTCACTGAAATACTAAACGTTTTGTTCTCTTCCCCTGAACAAAGCAGAACCCACCGTTCCTAGGCCGTCATTGAAAATCGGTGTCCAACAATAACGTTTTCCGATTGTTATGAAAACTTGAAAATGGCCCTAATTAATTGGCCATTCCGATTAATCGGTCAACCTCTACTTTAGACCGCTGCGCCACTCGGGAGTCAGAGTTTTTACACTGCTGCTATTCGCTGTTTCTTATCGATGCATAGTCACTTTACCCCTATCTAGATGTACAAACTACCTCGACTACCCTCACCAGCACACTGACTCAGTACCGGTACTCCCTGTATATACCCCTATAACTCTATTTCTCAAACTGCATTGTTATTTTATTGTGTTAATTTTTATTTAATCATTTACTTCAGTTTATTTAGTAAATATTTTCTTAACTCTATTTCTTGAAATGCATTGTTGGTTGAGGGCTTGTAAGTAAGCATATCACTGTAAGGTCTACATCTGTTGTATTCGGCGCATGTGACAAATAAACTTAGATTTAACAGCAGCGGAGAGAGAGAGAGACAGCTGTGGATAGGAACAGCATGGGGAGACGGAGAGGGACAGCTGTGGATAGGGACAGCATGGGGAGACGGAGAGGGACAGCTGTGGATAGGGACAGCATGGGGAGAGGGACAGCTGTGGATAGGGACAGCATGGGGAGACGGAGAGGGACAGCTGTGGATAGGGACAGCATGGGGAGAGGGACAGCTGTGGATAGGGACAGCATGGGGAGACGGAGAGAGACAGCTGTGGATAGGGACAGCATGGGGAGAGGGACAGCTGTGGATAGGGACAGCATGGGGAGAAGGAGAGAGACAGCTGTGGATAGGGACAGCATGGGGAGACGGAGAGGGACAGCTGTGGATAGGGACAGCATGGGGAGACGGAGAGGGACAGCTGTGGATAGGGACAGCATGGGGAGAGGGACAGCTGTGGATAGGGACAGCATGGGGAGAGGGAGAGGGACAGCTGTGGATAGGGACAGCATGGGGAGAGGGAGAGGGACAGCTGTGGATAGGGACAGCATGGGGAGAGGGACAGCTGTGGATAGGGACAGCATGGGGAGAGGGACAGCTGTGGATAGGGACAGCATGGGGAGAGGGACAGCTGTGGATAGGGACAGCATGGGGAGAGGGACAGCTGTGGATAGGGACAGCATGGGGAGACGGAGAGGGACAGCTGTGGATAGGGACAGCATGGGGAGACGGAGAGGGACAGCTGTGGATAGGGACAGCATGGGGAGACGGAGAGGGACAGCTGTGGATAGGGACAGCATGGGGAGAGGGACAGCAGGGGAGCGGGAGAGGGACAGCAGGGGGAGAGGGACAGCAGGGGAGAGGGACAGATGTGGATAGGGACAGCAGGGGGAGAGGGAGTGGGACAGCTGTGGATAGGGACAGCATGGGGAGAGGGACAGCAGGGTAGAGGGACAGCATGGGATAGCGACAGCAGGGGAGAGGGACAGCATGGGGAGAGGGACAGCAGGGGAGAGGGACAGCAAGGGAGGGGAACAGCAAGGGAGAGGGACAGCATGGGGAGAGGGACAGCATGGGGAGAGGGACAGCTGTGGATAGGGACAGCAGGGGAGAGGGACAGCTGTGGATAGGGACAGAAGGGGAGAGGGACAGCAGGGGAGAGGGACAGCTGTGGATAGGAACAGCAGGGGATAGGGACAGTAGGGGAGAGGGACAGCAGGGGGATAGGGACAGCAGGGGGAGAGGGACAGCATGGGAAGAGGGACAGCAGGGGAGAGGGACAGCAAGGGGAGACGGAGAGGGACAGCTGTGGATAGGGACAGCATGGGGAGACGGAGAGGGACAGCTGTGGATAGGGACAGCATGGGGAGAGGGACAGCAGGGGAGCGGGAGAGGGACAGCAGGGGGAGAGGGACAGCAGGGGAGAGGGACAGATGTGGATAGGGACAGCAGGGGGAGAGGGAGTGGGACAGCTGTGGATAGGGACAGCATGGGGAGAGGGACAGCAGGGTAGAGGGACAGCATGGGATAGCGACAGCAGGGGAGAGGGACAGCATGGGGAGAGGGACAGCAGGGGAGAGGGACAGCAAGGGAGGGGAACAGCAAGGGAGAGGGACAGCATGGGGAGAGGGACAGCATGGGGAGAGGGACAGCTGTGGATAGGGACAGCAGGGGAGAGGGACAGCTGTGGATAGGGACAGAAGGGGAGAGGGACAGCAGGGGAGAGGGACAGCTGTGGATAGGAACAGCAGGGGATAGGGACAGTAGGGGAGAGGGACAGCAGGGGGATAGGGACAGCAGGGGGAGAGGGACAGCATGGGAAGAGGGACAGCAGGGGAGAGGGACAGCAAGGGAGAGGGACAGCAGGGGAGAGGGACAACATGGGGAGAGGAACAGCAGGGGGAGAGGGACAGCTGTGAATAGGGACAGCATGGGAAGAGGGACAGCAGGGGAGAGGGACAGCAGGGGAGAGGGACAGCAGGGGAGAGGGACAACATGGGGAGAGGGACAGCAGGGGGAGAGGGACAGCTGTGAATAGGGACAGCATGGGAAGAGGGATAGCAGGGGAGAGGGACAGCAGGGGAGAGGGACAGCTGTGGATAGGAACAGCAGGGGAGAGGGAAAGCAGGGGAGAGGGACAGCAGGGGAGAGGGACAGCAGGGGAGAGAGAGAGAGACAGCTGTGGATAGGGACAGCATGGGGAGACGGAGAGGGACAGCTGTGGATAGGGACAGCATGGGGAGAGGGACAGCTGTGGATAGGGACAGCATGGGGAGAGGGAGAGGGACAGCTCTGGATAGGGACAGCATGGGGAGAGGGAGAGAGACAGCAGGGGAGAGGGAGAGGGACAGCAGGGGGAGAGGGACAGCAGGGGAGAGGGACAGATGTGGATAGGGACAGCAGGGGGAGAGGGAGTGGGACAGCTGTGGATAGGGACAGCAGGGTAGAGGGACAGCATGGGATAGGGACAGCAGGGGAGAGGGACAGCATGGGGAGAGGGACAGCAGGGGAGAGGGAAAGCAGGGGAGAGGGACAACAGGGGAGAGGGACAGCTGTGGATAGGGACAGCAGGGGATAGCGACAGCAGGGGAGAGGGACAGCAGGGGACAGGGACAACAGGGGAGAGGGCAAGCAGGGGAGAGGGACAGCATGGGGAGAGGGACAACAGGGGAGAGGGCAAGCAGGGGAGGGAGACAACAAGGGGAGAGGGACAGCAGGGGAGAGGGACAGATGTGGATAGGGACAGCAGGGGGAGAGGGAGTGGGACAGCTGTGGATAGGGACAGCATGGGGAGAGGGACAGCAGGGTAGAGAGACAGCATGGGATAGGGACAGCAGGGGAGAGGGACAGCATGGGGAGAGGGACAGCTGTGGATAGGGACAGCAGGGGAGAGGGACAGCTGTGGATAGGGACAGAAGGGGAGAGGGACAGCAGGGGAGAGGGACAGCAGGGGAGAGGGACAGTTGTGGATAGGAACAGCAGGGGATAGGGAAAGTAGGGGAGAGGGACAGCAGGGGGAGAGGGACAGCAGGGGGAGAGGGACAGCATGGGAAGAGGGACAGCAGGGGAGAGGGACAGCAGGGGAGAGGGACAGCAGGGGAGAGTGACAGCAGGGGAGAGGGACAACATGGGGAGAGGGACAGCTGTGAATAGGGACAGCAAGGGAAGAGGGACAGCAGGGGAGAGGGACAGCAGGGGAGAGGGACAGCAAGGGAGTGGGACAGCTGTGGATAGGGACAGCAGGGGAGAGAGACAGCTGTGGATAGGAACAGCAGGGGAGAGGGACAGCAGGGGAGAGGGACAGCAGGGGAGAGGGACAGCAGGGGAGAGGGACAGCAGGGGAGAGGGACAGCAGGGGATAGGGACAGCAGGGGAGAGGTACAGCATGGGAAGAGGGACAGCAGGGGAGGGGGACAGCATGGGGATAGGGACAGCACGGGAGAGGGACAGCAGGGGGAGAGGGACAGATGTGGATAGGGAAAGCAGGGGATAGGGACAGCAGGGGAGAGGGACAGCAGGGGGAGAGGGACAGCAGGGGGAGAGGGAGAGCAGGTGGAGAGGGACAGCAAGGGGAGAGGGACAGCAGGGGAGAGGGACAGCTGTGGATAGGGACAGCATGGGAAGAGGGACAGCAGGGTAGAGGGACAGCAGGGGAGAGGGACAGCAGGGGAGAGGGACAACATGGGGACAGGGACAACATGGGGAGAGGGACAGCTGTGAATAGGGACAGCAAGGGAAGAGGGACAGCAGGGGAGAGGGACAGCAGGGGAGAGGGACAGCAAGGGAGTGGGACAGCTGTGGATAGGGACAGCAGGGGAGAGAGACAGCTGTGGATAGGAACAGCAGGGGAGAGGGACAGCAGGGGAGAGGGACAGCAGGGGAGAGGGACAGCAGGGGAGAGGGACAGCAGGGGAGAGGGACAGCAGGGGATAGGGACAGCAGGGGAGAGGTACAGCATGGGAAGAGGGACAGCAGGGGAGGGGGACAGCATGGGGATAGGGACAGCACGGGAGAGGGACAGCAGGGGGAGAGGGACAGATGTGGATAGGGAAAGCAGGGGATAGGGACAGCAGGGGAGAGGGACAGCAGGGGGAGAGGGACAGCAGGGGGAGAGGGAGAGCAGGTGGAGAGGGACAGCAAGGGGAGAGGGACAGCAGGGGAGAGGGACAGCTGTGGATAGGGACAGCATGGGAAGAGGGACAGCAGGGTAGAGGGACAGCAGGGGAGAGGGACAGCAGGGGAGAGGGACAACATGGGGACAGGGACAGCAGGGGGAGAGACCCAGCTGTGAATAGGGACAGCATGGGTAGAGGGAGAGGGACAGCTGTGGATAGGGACAGCATGGGGAGAGGGAGAGGGACAGCTGTGGTTAGGGACAGCATGGGGAGAGGGAGAGGGAGAGCTGTAGATAGGGACAGCATGGGGAGAGGGAGAGGGACAGCTGTGGATAGGGACAGCATGGGGAGAGGGACAGCAGGGAGCGGGAGAGGGACAGCAGGGAGCGGGAGAGGGACAGCAGGGGAAAGGGACAGATGTGGATAGGGACAGCATGGGGAGAGGGACAGCATGGGTAAAGGTACAGCATGGGAGAGGGACAGCAGGGGAGAGGGACAGCATGGGGAGAGGGACAGCAGGGGAGAGGGACAGCAAGGGAGAGGAACAGCAAGGGAGAGGGACAGCAAGGGGAGAGGGACAGCATGGGGAGAGGGACAGCTGTGGATAGGGACATCAGGGGAGAGGGACAGCTGTGGATAGGGACAGAAGGGGAGAGGGACAGCAGGGGAGAGGGACAGCTGTGGATAGGAACAGCAGGGGATAGGGACAGTAGGGGAGAGGGACAGCAGGGGGAGAGGGACAGCAGGGGAGAGGGACAGCAAGGGATATGGACAGCATGGGGAGAGGGACAGCAAGGGGAGAGGGACAGCATGGGGAGAGGGACAGCAGGAGAGAGGAACAGCTGTGGATAGGGACAGCATGAGAAGAGGGACAGCAGAGGAGACAGACAGCAGGGGAGAGGGACAGCAGGGGAGAGAGACAACATGGAGAGAGGGACAGCTGTGAATAGGGACAGCTTGGGAAGAGGGACAGCAGGGGAGAGGGACAGCATGGGATAGGGACAGCAGGGGAGAGGGACAGCAGGGGAGAGGGACAGCATGGGGAGAGGGACAGCTGTTGATAGGGACAGCAGGGGAGAGGGACAGCAGGGGGAGAGGGACAGCAGGGGGAGAGGAACAGCAGGGGAGAGGAAGAGGGACAGCTGTGAACAGGGACAGCTTGGGAAGAGGGACAGCAGGGGAGAGGGACAGCATGGGATAGGGACAGCAGGGGAGAGGGACAGCATGGGGAGAGGGACAGCATGGGGAGAGGGACAGCTGTGGATAGGGCCAGCAGGGGAGAGGGACAGCTGTGGATAGGGACAGAAGGGGAGAGGGACAGCAGGGGAGAGGGACAGCAGGGGAGAGTCACAGCTGTGGATAGGAACAGCAGGAGATAGGGACAGCAGGGGAGAGGGACAGCAGGGGGAGAGGGACAGCATGGGGAGAGGGACAGCAAGGGAGAGGGACAGCAAGGGAGAAGGACAGCATGGGGAGAGGGACAGCAGGGGAGAGGGACAGCAGGGGAGAGGGACAGCATGGGAAGAGGGACAGCAGAGGATAGGGACAGCAGGGGAGAGGGACAACATGGGGAGAGGGACAGCTGTGAATAGGGACAGCTTGGGAAGAGGGACAGCAGGGGAGAGGGACAGCAGGGGAAGAGGGACAGCATGGGGAGAGGGACAGCAGGGGAAAGGGATAGCAGGGGAGAGGGACAGCTGTGGATAGGGACAGCTCTGGATAGGGACAGCATGGGAAGAGGGACAGCAGGGGAGAGGGACAGCATGGTGAGAGGGACAGCAGGGGAGAGGGAAAGCATGGTGTGAGGGACAGCAGGGGGGGAGGGACAGCAGGGGAGAGGGACAGCATGGTGAGAGGGACAGCAGGGGAGAGGGAAAGCATGGTGTGAGGGACAGCAGGGGGAGAGGGACAGCAGGGGAGAGGGACAGCAGGGGAGAGGGACAGCTGTGGAGAGGGACAGCATGGTGAGAGGGACAGCAGGGGGAGAGGGCCAGCAGGGGAGAGGGACAGCATGGTGAGAGGGACAGCAGGGGAGAGGGACAGCTGTGGATAGGGAAAGCATGGGAGAGGGACAGGTAGGTACACTATATATACAGCTATAAGTATGCATCCTACCAGGCAGGTACACTATATATACAGCTATAAGTATGCATCCTACCAGGCAGGTACACTATATATACAGTTATAAGTATGCACCCTTCCAGGCTGGTACACTATATATACAAAAGTATGTGGACACCCCTTCAAATTAGTGGATTTGGCTATTTCAGCGATATCCGTTGCTGACAGGTGTATAAAATTGAGCACACCGCCATGCAATCTCCATAGACAAACATTGGCAGTAG
Source organism: Oncorhynchus mykiss (assembly GCF_057628025.1). Lineage (NCBI taxonomy): Eukaryota > Metazoa > Chordata > Actinopteri > Salmoniformes > Salmonidae > Oncorhynchus > Oncorhynchus mykiss. The sequence goes on along the minus strand of NC_143038.1, from coordinate 78,239,808 downwards.
AATGGCCTTACGGAAGAGCTCAGGGACTTTCAACATGCACCGTCATATGATGCCACCTTTCCAACAAGTCAGTTCGTCAGATTTAGAGCCTCCCCGTCAACTGTAAGTGCTGTCATTGTGAAGTGAAAACGACTAGGAGCAACAACGGCTCAGCCACAAAGTGGTAGGCCACACAAGCTCACAGAACGAGACCGCCGAGTGCCGTAGCACGTAAAAATTGTCTGTCCTCAGTTGCAGCACTCACTACCGAACTGCCTCTGGAAGCAACGTCAGCACAATAACTGTTTGTCGGGAGCTTCATGAAATTGGTTTTTCAAGGCCGAGCAGCCGCACACAAGCCTAAGATCACCATGCGCAATGCCAAGCATCGGCTGGAGTGATGAATTACGCTTCACCATCTGGCAGTCCGAAAAATGAATCTGGGTTTGGCAGATGCCAGGAGAACACTACCTGCCTGAATGCATAGTGCAAACTGTAAAGTTTGGTGGAGGAATAATTGTCTGGAGCTGTTTTTCATGGTTCAGGCCTCTTAGTTCCAGTGAAGGGAAATCTTAACGCTACAGCATACAATGACATTCTAGACGATTCTGTGCTTCCAACTTTGTGGCAACAGTTTGGGGAAGGCCCTTTCCTGTTTCAGCATGACAATGCCCCTCTGCACAAAGCGAGGTCCATACAGAAATGGACTGACCTGCACAGAGCCCTGACCTCAACCCCATCGAACACCTTTGGGATGAATTTGAAAGCCGACTGCGTGCCAGGCCTAATCACCCAACATCAGTGCTCGACCTCACTAATGCTCGTGGCAGAATGGAAGCAAGTCCCTGCAGCAATATCCCAACATCTAGTGGAAAGCCTTCCCAGAAGAGTGGAGGCTGTTATAGCAGCAATGTTCCAACATCTAATGGAAAGCCTTCCCAGAAGAGTGGAGGCTGTTATAGCAGCAATGTTCCAACATCTAATGGAAAGCCTTCCCAGAAGAGTGGAGGCTGTTTTAGCAGCAATGGGGGGACCAACTCCATATTAAAGCCTTCCCAGAAGAGTGGAGGCTGTTATAGCAGCAAAGGGGAGGGGGGACCAACTCCATATTAAAGCCTTCCCAGAAGAGTGGAGGCTGTTATAGCAGCAAAGGGGGGACCAACTCCATATTAATGCCTTCCCAGAAGAGTGGAGGCTGTTATAGCAGCAAAAGGGGACCAACTCCATATTAAAGCCTTCCCAGAAGAGTGGAGGCTGTTATAGCAGCAATGTTCCAACATCTAGTGGAAAACCTTCCCAGAAGAGTGAAGGCTGTAATAGCAGCAATGTTCCAACATCTAGTGGAAAGCCTTCCTATAAGAGTGGAGGTTGTTATAGCAGCAATGTTCCAACATCTAGTGGAAAGCCTTCCTAGAAGAGTGGAGGCTGTTATAGCAGCAAAGGGGGACCAACTCCATATTAAAGCCTTCCCAGAAGAGTGGAGGCTGTTATAGCAGCAATGTTCCAACATCTAGTGGAAAGCCTTCCTATAAGAGTGGAGGTTGTTATAGCAGCAATGTTCCAACATCTAGTGGAAAGCCTTCCTAGAAGAGTGGAGGCTGTTATAGCAGCAAAGGGGGACCAACTCCATATTAAAGCCTTCCCAGAAGAGTGGAGGCTGTTATAGCAGCAATGTTCCAACATCTAGTGGAAAGCCTTCCTAGAAGAGTGGAGGCTGTTATAGCAGCAAAGGGGGACCAACTCCATATTAAAGCCTTCCCAGAAGAGTGGAGGCTGTTATAGCAGCAATGTTCCAACATCTAGTGGAAAGCCTTCCTATAAGAGTGGAGGCTGTTATAGCAGCAAAGGGGGACCAACTCCATATTAATGGCCATGATTTTGTAATGAGAAGTTCGACCAGGAGCTGGCCATGTACAGTATGTCGGCTTGATGCATAGTTTCTAATACAGTAATAAAGTAGTGTAATGGCAAACCCCTATAATGAAGCGGGAATAATGGAGACCGTTTGGGTTATTAGGCTCCTGGATTCAGCAGTGTCAACCCAGGGACAATTTCAAATGAGCCACCATCAGGCTACGACAGACAGCCTCCATAAACACAACGTCAAAGCCAAGATTACTGCTAGACCTTAATTACTTTGAATATTTCTCGTATCGGCCAGGTTTCGTGATATTCACACGAATAATAACGCATCGCTCAACTGACATGGATGATTGAAGATAAGATGTGTTACCCGCGTTCAGCCGATGAGACATTGTAGCAGGCAGCGTAGTACTGAATGACACATTGTAGTCTTGCACCAAAGGGTTAATGTTAACGCGCGTAAATATCTTCTTCTGATTTGAAAACGCCTGTTGGCAATAAGTGATCGAAAAAGAAAGTGATCGATCAGTGACGGATGATTGTCCTGCATTGGGCAATTAAACGTACAAAGGACATCGTAAAAACATTTCAAATAAAGCAAAAGACGTGGCAGACTTCCATTATTATCGGCGGGCTAAACTGATGAACCTGGCTCGCTGATACACTTGAGAAAATAGAATTGGTTTCAAATACATGGTGTGAAAATCTTCAAGCATTTCGATCGTTTTACAGAGAAAATGTAGACAGCAACCCCGCACTGCAACGTCTATCAATGGGCAGTTATTCAAAGTGTCTGGCTGGAGGGCAGCGGGCTATTGTCAGCTACGACTCCTCTTTTCTCAGGGCTTTTATAACGTCGACAAACAATAAAACAATAGACATAAAAAACCATAGTACTGCCCGGTTTAACGGCGGGACAAGCTAAACATGATGTAGATTGAAATGTGTAGCCTCGTTACTGTCCGATCGAGACACCCACTGTTCTGCTCTGTCCTACAATGTTACTGTAGCCACCCACATGAGATAGAGCTGGAAACACACTCTGAAAATACTACGAGATCATACAAACACACCTTCATATTTACATGACTATATTGTTCACTAAATGTTTTGGTGCTATTCACAAAAATGTCACAACCGACTCGTCTATTTTTAACTCCGCCTTCTTCAAGCGGCCTCGCGCTTCTGGCAATTCAGATGTCGACAAAGAATGTGCAACATACTGTCAAATGGTCAAATGATCCTACAAAACACAACGTGGACGGACAAAAAAACATCCACAATATATTCAAGCAATTACCTTCCGTGAAACCAGTCCTTGCATGCGTCACATTCGATCATAAACTGGGTAACGTCGTACGGTAATCTGCAGATGCAATATACTGGTACAGTCGCCATGTTAGATCATTGACAACAACGTCGGATAGGAGGGAGAGAGACGGGGCAGCAGCAACTCTACTGCAACAAAATGCAATATGAAGATCTTCCACAAGCCGAAGCAAGCCAGTTCCGCTGGACATTAAATTACATCCACAAGTCCATCATCCACTGATCTTGCATTAAGTTGGTTATCGTCCTGATTTAGCACAGAGGTCGATAATGTTCCTGAAGTGCATCATTGTTTTCCTGCCCCCTGGTGCCTGTAGTATCCAGCCACTCATAAACCAACATAAAATGTATCCTCGTTGCATTGTAATATCTGTTACGTCAGCGTTCGTCCTCGATGGCTCGCATCAGATGAATGAATGTCATTAACGGAGCAACCGTTTCAGCGGGCATCCCGGGACCTCTCAAACCGACAAGCTCGAGCTTGGTAGAAATCGAGCAACCGGAATCGAACAATTTACCGATTCTTTACCTGATCAAATACAGATCGTTTCCGTATCACCGCGAGACATGATGATGGAGATGAAATGCCAACAGTTCTGATTACAATCCTCCTATAACCTACATGTGTCTTTTATCATATCAATCTGTTTGATTTATTAATAACTTAGGAATGAATAAATATTAATATCACATCTACTCTTGATTTCGGATTAAAGAAGAGCAGAAGCTGTCTTTTTCCAAGTCGGTCAATTAAGCTATGTTCCCCCAAATCCACAAATGACATTATGCTATAGAGATCTCCTGATTATTTACTCTTAATTAAGGGTTTATACACATTTTCATGACTATTGTTATAGCCTAAAACTAGGCATTATTGACACTGGAAGGCTGCTGTGTCTGATCCCATGCAGACCTACCATCTCCTGTCGTTGTGCCCTTAATCAAGGCACTTCACCCCCCACAAAGTAGAACTGAACTGTTAGTCACATGTGGTCAACCCTCCATCTGAAGAGCTGCTGGCTGTGCAGGCTTGGCTTTTGATCCAGCGCTGAAACACCCAATTCTGCTTATCAAGGTCCTGTTGAGCAGTTGATGTTTAGGCTACAATGTGGTTAGAGCAGGGCAGGAACAAAAGCCTGCACACCCAGTAGCTATCCTGGAGGATGGTTGCCACCCTTGATATAAAGTATTACAACAACACAACCAAATACTTCTGTCTTCTAAAATGATTCCCTCATTTAATGACCAGGGATCAAATGGAGAAGGCAGGCTACTTCAAAGCAGGTTATCTAACTAGACATGTTTATGCAGTATCAGGTTCAAATATTCATGTTTTAGGGGAAATCTATGCACAGCAAGATATTTGTCAATTAGACTATTCTTAGAATGTGTTTTAATGTTGTCACAGTTACATGGCTACTGTTTAATAGAGGGCTTTCCAACGGTACAGATTTATTTAGGCTGTGGAAAGGCGACAACGACATTAAAGCGTAATTGGCTATGGATAACTAGCGCTCCCTCTCCTCCGATAATGACACACAAACAGACACGCACTGAAGGGTCACCACGATAATGGCTGGTATGTATATTTTTAAGTGATTGATAATATTTTAAAGTGTGCCTTTATGAATGACATAAACAATTATTTTTTACTTTTCATGACCTCAGAACAGCGTATCTTGCACATTCATGCTGGCGCATTTTCAATCTGCGCAATCTGGAACAGTCTACTGTCACGCATAGATTCACAGACTGACTAGCTGCAAATAAATGTGAACAAAACGGAATCAGGAAACTACATTGCTATTCAATGCAGATCCCGCCTTCATTCTGCTTTGATCAACCTTTTTTTGCCTCCGTTTGTGAATCTGTGACGGTGATAGGCTACTTTCCTTTATAGAGGAGCTGGTACGCAATTACTCTAAAAATTAAAACCGTGTTAAATTAAAGTTTCAATATTCAAACCTTCAAACTTCAATAGCTCACGAACAATTTGATCTACATGTCTCAGGTTAGGCTCCCTATGAAGGAAAAAAAGTATTTTCCCAATTCCGAACCGAGTTTCATAATCACACAGCAACGATTTAGGCAGCCTGGCGGACCGTCAACTCAACTATTTAGGGACTGTCCACAAAGTGCATGATCACAATATGCAAACTTCAATAGCTCTTCAACCACATGACTTAGCAACCTCATTTCAATTGTCCATTATTCCTTACTTGCTGACGCACGTGTACAAGTTGATTTTGTTCACCCACACCAGACATTATCAGGACATGTAGGTTGAAATATCAAAACAAACTCTGAATCAATTATATTAATTTGGGGACAGGTCAAAAACATTAAACATGTATGTCAATTTAGCTAGCTAGCTTGCTATTGCAAGCTAATTTGTCCTGGGATATAAACATTGGGTTGTTATTTTACCTGAAATGCACAAGGTCAACGACTCCAACAATTAATCCACAGATAAAACAATAAAACAAATTTGTTTCTCGTCATCTCTCCTGCTACCTTCCGGCTTCTTTTTCTTCTTTGGACTTTATATGGCAGTTGGCAACCAACTTTACGGTGTATTACCACAAAGATGAACTGAGTGTGGACCTCAGCTCATCTTTCAATCACCTATGTGATTGAATATGCTTCTAAAAACCAATGAGATGGGAGAGGCAGGACTTGCGGCACGTTGAGCATCACAAATAGAACCAAGTTCTATTTTAACACCTGGCCACGCAGACGTGCGCGAGCAGAGTGGGTGCAATTATTGAATAACATGTGTAAATGTATTTTTGCGACGTGAGCGGTGTGGTCAGCATGTCACATAGAGAGGCGTGTTGCACACACTTTGGTTTTCTCAAAATAATTCCAACATTTATATACATTTATAAAAATCCCTTACAATTCAATAGCTCTTTGATCACATGACCTAGGCACCTCAAACCAACTTTATGTTATCCAAAGGGGAGGGACACACATTGCACAGACTTAAAAAAATATATTGTTTACTTACTTTAAGTTTGCTGACGCCACAAAGGTGGTAGGCCTGATCACCGACAATGATGAGACAGCCTATAGGGAGGTCAGAGACCTGGCCACGTGGTGCCAGGACAACACCTCTCCCTCAACGTGAGCAAGACAAAGGAGATGATCGTGGACAACAGGAAAAGGAGGGCCGAACAGGCTCCCATTAACATTGACGGGGCTGTAGTGGAGGGGGTTGAGAGCTTCAAGTGCCTTGGTGTCCATATCACCAACAAACTATCATGGTCCAAACACACCAAGACAGTCGTGAAGAGTGCACAACAACACCTTTTCCCCCTCAGGAGACTGAAAAGATTTGGCATGGGTCCTCAGATCCTCAGAAAGTACAACAGCTGCACCATCGAGAGCATCCTGACCGGTTCCATCACTGCCTGATACGGCAAATGCTCGGTATCCGACGGCAAATGCTCAGTATCCGACGTAAGGTGCTACAGAGGGTAGTGCATACAGCCCAGTGGGGCCAAGCTGTGGCCAAGCTTCCTGACATCCAGGAAGCGCGGTGTCAGAGGAAGGCGGTGTCAGAGGAAGACTCAAATAAATTGTCGAAGACTCCAGTCACCCACGTCATAGACTGTTCTCTTTGCTACCGCAAAGCAAGCGGTACCGGGGTGCCATGTCTAGGTCCAAAAAGACTCCTTTAACAGCTTCTACCTACAAGCCATAAGACCGCTGAACAATTAATAAAATGGCCACCTGTACTATTTGCGTTGTTTTTACACTGTTGCTACTCTCTGTATATTATCTATGCACAGTCACTTTACAAATTACCTCAACTAACCTGTACCCCCATTGACTCGGTACCATATGTATATAGCCTTGTTTTTGTTATTTTCTTGTGTGTATTATATTTATTTTTTGTCATATTTTCTTAACTCTTTTTCTAGAACTGCGTTGTAGGTTAACGGCTTGTAAGTAAGCATTTCACGGTAAAGTCTACCTACACCTGTTGTATTCTGCGCATGTAACAAATACAATTTGATTTGATAACTTAATGCTATAGAACAGGCCCGGGGGCGTATGCGGCCCGGCCCGCGACCTGATTCAATACGGCCCGCGGAATCATGCTCAGATCACATAAAGCTAGGTTTGCGCAAAAAATAAAAAATATCAAAGATTTCTAAGAAAATTTAATTAGACAATGAATGTAGGGTGTTACAACAGAGTGGACATTAAATATTTATTTATTGAGGTATCATGAAAAGCTGTGTGCAAAGAGAGCATCGCTGTCTTGAAAGACTACAACTTGTCTCGACACTTCCAGATGAAGTATGCAGAGAAATATAGGAATACCAGGGTTACAAACTAGTCACCTTTCGGCGAAGTTCGCCGTTTTGAATGCAAAATAGGTGAATTACGTGATTCGTGTCGATCCGATGAGAAAAGTTTGGGAGGGATCAATACTGGCTGTAAGGGAACGAGTGATGCGCGTTTGTATGGAAGGCCAAGAGGTTCAAATCGTCTTACCCAGACACGTCTTATTAACACTTGAAATTATAATTTTTCACTTGCTTTTTTCAAGTGTGAAATTACATTTGTTGTACATGTGCTTTTTTCAACTGTCCAGTGTGTTTACAGGTGATTAGAACGCTTGTTATGGTCATTTTTAAACACGTTCATTACACCTGTTCAGTGCTCATTACACCTGTTCAGTGTTCATTACACCTGCTCATTACACCTGTTCATTACACCTGTTCATTACACCTGTTCAGTGTTCATTACACCTGTTCATTACACCTGTTCAATGTTCATTACACCTGTTCAGTGTTCATTACACCTGCTCATTACACCTGTTCATTACACCTGTTCATTACACCTGTTCACTACACCTGTTCATTACACCTGTTCAGTGTTCATTACACCTGTTCATTACACCTGTTCATTACACCTGTTCATTACACCTGTTCATTGCTCATTACACCTGTTTATTACACCTGTTCACTACACCTGTTCATTACACCTGTTCAGTGTTCATTACACCTGTTCATTACACCTGTTCATTACACCTGTTCAGTGCTCATTACACCTGTTCATTACACCTGTTCACTACACCTGTTCATTACACCTGTTCAGTGTTCATTACACCTGTTCATTACACCTGTTCATTACACCTGTTCATTACACCTGTTCAGTGCTCATTACACCTGTTCAGTGCTCATTACACCTGTTCATTACACCTGTTCATTACACCTGTTCAGTGTTCATTACACCTGTTCACTACACCTGTTCATTACACCTGTTCACTACACCTGTTCATTACACCTGTTCACTACACCTGTTCATTACACCTGTTCACCACACCTGTTCATTACACCTGTTCATTACACCTGTTCATTACACCTGTTCACTACACCGGTTCACTACACCTGTTCATTACACCTGTTCAGTGCTCATTACACCTGTTCAGTGCTCATTACACCTGTTCATTACACCTGTTCACTACACCTGTTCATTACACCTGTTCACTACACCTGTTCATTATACCTGTTCATTACACCTGTTCAGTGTTCATTACACCTGTTCATTACACCTGTTCACTACACCTGTTCATTACACCTGTTCACTACACCTGTTCACTACACCTGTTCAGTGTTCACTACACCTGTTCATTACACCTGTTCACTACACCTGTTCAGTGTTCACTACACCTGTTCATTACACCTGTTCACTACACCTGTTCATTACACCTGTCCATTACACCTGTTCAGTGTTCATTACACCTGTTCATTACACCTGTTCACTACACCTGTTCATTACACCTGTTCATTACACCTGTTCAGTGCTCATTACACCTGTTCAGTGTTCATTACACCTGCTCATTACACCTGTTGAGTGCTCATTACACCTGTTCAGTGTTCATTACACCTGCTCATTTCACCTGTTCATTACACCTGTTCATTACACCTGTTCAGTGTTCATTACACCTGTTCATTACACCTGTTCACTACACCTGTTCAGTGTTCATTACACCTGTTCAGTGTTCATTACACCTGTTCATTACACCTGTTCAGTGTTCATTACACCTGTTCAGTGTTCATTACAACTGTTCAGTGTTCATTACACCTGTTCATTACACCTGTTCAGTGTTCATTACACCTGTTCATTACACCTGTTCACTACACCTGTTCAGTGTTCATTACACCTGTTCAGTGTTCATTACACCTGTTCAGTGTTCATTACACCTGTTCATTACACCTGTTCAGTGTTCATTACACCTGTTCAGTGTTCATTACACCTGTTCAGTGTTCATTACACCTGTTCATTACACCTGTTCAGTGTTCATTACACCTGTTCATTACACCTGTTCAGTGTTCATTACACCTGTTCATTACACCTGTTCAGTGTTCATTACACCTGTTCAGTGTTCATTACACGTGTTCAGTGTTCATTACACCTGTCCAGTGTTCATTACACCTGTTCATTACACCTGTTCAGTGTTCACTACACCTGTTCCTTACACCTGTTCATTACACCTGTTCAGTGTTCATTACACCTGTCCATTACACCTGTTCAGTGTTCATTACACCTGTTCATTACACCTGTTCAGTGTTCATTACACCTGTTCATTACACCTGTTCAGTGTTCATTACACCTGTTCATTACACCTGTTCATTACACCTGTTCAGTGTTCATTACACCTGTTCATTACACCTGTTCACTACACCTGTTCATTACACCTGTTCAGTGTTATTTACACCTGTTCAGTGTTCATTACACCTGTTCATTACACCTGTTCAGTGTTCACTACACCTGTTACTTACACCTGTTCATTACACCTGTTCAGTGTTCATTACACCTGTCCATTACACCTGTTCAGTGTTCATTACACCTGTTCATTACACCTGTTCAGTGTTCATTACACCTGTTCAGTGTTCATTACACCTGTTCATTACACCTGTTCAGTGTTCACTACACCTGTTCATTACACATGTTCACTACACCTGTTCATTACACCTGTTCAGTGTTCATTACACCTGTTCACTACACCTGTTCAGTGTTCATTACACCAGTTCATTACACCTGTTCAGTGTTCATTACACCTGTTCAATGTTCATTACACCTGTTCATTACACCTATTCATTAAACCTGTTCACTACACCTGTTCAGTGTTCATTACACCTATTCATTACACCTGTTCATTACACCTGTTCAGTGTTCATTACACCTGCTCATTACACCTGTTCAGTGTTCATTACAGCTGTTCATTACACATGTTCATTACACCTGTTCAGTGCACCTGTTCATTACACCTGTTCAATGTTCATTACACCTGTTTATTACACCTGTTCATTACACCTGTTCATTACACCTATTCATTACACCTGTTCATTACACCTGTTCAGTGTTCATTACACCTGTTCAGTGTTCATTACAGCTGTTCATTACACATGTTCATTACACCTGTTCACTGCACCTGTTCATTACACCTGTTCATTACACCTGTTCAGTGTTCATTACACCTGTTCATTACACCTGTTCAGTGTTCATTACAGCTGTTCATTACACCTGTTCAGTGTTCATTACACCTGTTCATTACACCTGTTCAGTGTTCATTACACCTGTTCATTACACCTGTTCAGTGTTCATTACACCTGTTCATTACACCTGTTCAGTGTTCATTACACCTGTTCATTACACCTGTTCAGTGTTCGATACACCTGTTCATTACACCTGTTCAGTGTTCATTACACCTGTTCATTACACCTGTTCAGTGTTCCCTACACCTGTTCATTACACCTGTTCAGTGTTCATTACACCTGTTCATTACACCTGTTCATTACACCTGTTCAGTGTTCATTACACCTATTCAGTATTCATTACACCTGTTCAGTGTTCATCACTCTGATCACATGGCTACTTAGCTGATGCCTGCTGGACTGTTCATTAATCACGGTACTCCATTCTGTATTTTTATGTTTTATCTGTCGGCCCCAGCCGCGACATTACACCTGCCGCGTTCATTACACCTGTTCATTACACCTGTTCAGTGTTCACTACACCTGTTCATTACACATGTTCACTACACCTGTTCATTACACCTGTTCAGTGTTCATTACACCTGTTCACTACACCTGTTCAGTGTTCATTACACCTGTTCATTACACCTGTTCAGTGTTCATTACACCTGTTCAATGTTCATTACACCTGTTCATTACACCTATTCATTAAACCTGTTCACTACACCTGTTCAGTGTTCATTACACCTATTCATTACACCTGTTCATTACACCTGTTCAGTGTTCATTACACCTGCTCATTACACCTGTTCAGTGTTCATTACAGCTGTTCATTACACATGTTCATTACACCTGTTCAGTGCACCTGTTCATTACACCTGTTCAATGTTCATTACACCTGTTTATTACACCTGTTCATTACACCTGTTCATTACACCTATTCATTACACCTGTTCATTACACCTGTTCAGTGTTCATTACACCTGTTCAGTGTTCATTACAGCTGTTCATTACACATGTTCATTACACCTGTTCACTGCACCTGTTCATTACACCTGTTCATTACACCTGTTCAGTGTTCATTACACCTGTTCATTACACCTGTTCAGTGTTCATTACAGCTGTTCATTACACCTGTTCAGTGTTCATTACACCTGTTCATTACACCTGTTCAGTGTTCATTACACCTGTTCATTACACCTGTTCAGTGTTCATTACACCTGTTCATTACACCTGTTCAGTGTTCGATACACCTGTTCATTACACCTGTTCAATGTTCATTACACCTGTTCATTACACCTGTTCAGTGTTCCCTACACCTGTTCATTACACCTGTTCAGTGTTCATTACACCTGTTCATTACACCTGTTCATTACACCTGTTCAGTGTTCATTACACCTATTCAGTATTCATTACACCTGTTCAGTGTTCATCACTCTGATCACATGGCTACTTAGCTGATGCCTGCTGGACTGTTCATTAATCACGGTACTCCATTCTGTATTTTTATGTTTTATCTGTCGGCCCCAGCCGCAAACTCAGGCTCTGTGTGTAGTTAATCCGACCCTCTCTGCCTAGTCATCGCCATTTTACCTGCTGTTGTTGTGTTAGCTGACTAGCTGTTGTTGTCTCACCTGCGATTACTTTATGCTTTGCTGTATGTCTCTCTCAAATATCAATATGCCTTGTATACTGTTGTTCAGGTTAGTTAGCATTGTTTTAGTTTACAATGGAGGCCCTAGTTCCACTCTTCATACCCCTGATACCTCCTTTGTCCCACCTCCCACACATGCGGTGACCTCACCCATTATAACCAGCATGTCCAGAGATACAACCTCTCTTATCATCACCCAGTGCCTGGGCTTACCTCCGCTGTGCCCGCACCCCACCATACCCCTGTCTGCACATTATGCCCTGAATATATTCTACCATGCCCAGAAATCTGCTCCTTTTATTCCTTGTCTCCAACGCTCTAGGCGACCAGTTTTGATAGCCTTTAGCCGCACCCTCATTCTACTCCTCCTCTGTTCCTCGAGTGATGTGGAGGTAAACCCAGGCCCTGCATGTCCCCAGGCACCCTCCTTTGTTGACTTCTGTGATCGAAAAAGCCTTGGTTTCATGCATGTCAACATCAGAAGCCTCCTCCCTAAGTTTGTTTTACTCACTGCTTTAGCACACTCTGCCAACCCTGATGTCCTTGCCGTGTCTGAATCCTGGCTTAGGAAGGCCACCAAAAATTCTGAGATTTCCATACCCAACTATAACATTTTCCGTCAAGATAGAACTGCCAAAGGGGGAGGGTTCGCAGTCCACTGCAGAGATAGCCTGCAAAGTTCTGTCATACTTTCCAGGTCTATGCCCAAACAGTTCGAACTTCTAATTTTAAAAATTAATCTCTCCAGAAATAAGTCTCTCACTGTTGCTGCCTGCTACCGACCTCCCTCAGCTCCCAGCTGTGCCCTGGACTTCACATGTGAATTGATGGCACCCCATCTATCTTCAGAATTCATTCTGTTAGGTGACCTAAACTGGGATATGCTTAACACCCCAGCAGTCCTACAATCTAAGCTAGATGCCCTCAATCTCACACAAATCATCAAGGAACCCACCAGGAACAACCCTAAATCCGTAAACATGGGCACCCTAATAGACATTATCCTGACCAACTTGCCCTCCAAATACACCTCTGCTGTCTTCAATCAGGATCTCAGCGATCACTGCCTCATTGCTTGGATCCGCTACGGGTCCGCGGTCAAATGACCACCCCTCATCACTGTCAAACGCTCCCTAAAACACTTCTGCGAGCAGGCCTTTCTAATCGACCTGGCCCGGGTATCCTGGAAGGATATTGACCTCATCCCGTCAGTTGAGGATGCCTGGTCATTCTTTAAAAGTAACTTCCTCACCATCTTAGACAAGCATGCTCCGTTCAAAAAATGCAGAACTAAGAACAGATATAGCCCTTGGTTCACTCCAGACCTGATTGCCCTCGACCAGAACAAAAAAATCCTGTGGCGGACTGCAATAACATCGAATAGTCCCCGCGATATGCAACTGTTCAGGGAAGCCAGGAACCAATACACGCAGTTAGTCAGGAAAGCAAAGGCAAGCTTTTTCAGGCAGAAATTTGAATCCTGTAGCTCTAACTCCAAAAAGTTCTGGGACACTGTAAAGTGTAACACGGTCACCACCGATAAATCCATGATAATCGAAAGCTTCAACAAGCATTTCTCAATGGCTGGCCATGCTTTCCTCCTGGCTACTCCTACCTCGGCCAACAGCTCCGCCCCCCGCAGCTACTCGCCCAAGCTTCCCCAGCTTCTCCTTTACCCAAATCCAGATAGCAGATGTTCTGAAAGAGCTGCAAAACCTGGACCCGTACAAATCAGCTGGGCTTGACAATCTGGACCCTCTATTTCTGAAACTATCCGCCGCCATTGTCGCAACCCCTATTACCAGCCTGTTCAACCTCTCTTTCATATCATCTGAGATCCCCAAGGATTGGAAAGCTGCCACGGTCACCCCTCTCTGCAAAGGGGGAGACACCCTGGACCCAAACTGTTACAGACCTATATCCATCCTGCCCTGCCTATCTAAGGCCTTCGAAAGCCAAGTTCAGTGTCTCAAATCGTAGGGCCTGTTGTCCGGACCTCTGGCAGTCTCTATGGGGTTGCCTCAGGGTTCAATTCTCGGGCCGACTCTTTTCTCTGTATACATCAATGATGTCGCTCTTGCTGCTGCTGATTCCCTGATCCACCTCTACGCAGACGACAGCATTCTGTATACATCTGGCTCTTCTTTGGACACTGTGCTAACAAACCTCCAATCGGCTTCCTATTTTGCAACAAAACCTCATTCACTCATGCAGGCAAACATACCCTCGTAAAACTGACTATCCTACCGATCCTTGACTTCGGCGATGTCATCAACAAAATAGCCTCCAACACTCTACTCAGCAAACTGGATATAGTCTATCACAGTTCCATCCGTTTTATCACCAAAGCCCCATATACTACCCACCACTGCGACCTCTATACTCTCGTTGGCTGGCCCTCACTACATTTCCGTCGCCTAACCCACTGGCTCCAGGTCATCTATAAGTCTTTGCTAGGCAAAGCCCCGCCTTATCTTAGCTCACTGGTCACCATAGCAACGCGCTCCGGAAGGTACATTGCACTGGTCATCCCCAAAACCAACATATCCTTTGGCCGCCTTTCCTTCCAGTTCTATGCTGCTAATGACTGGAACGAATTGCAAAAATCACTGAAGCTGAAGTCTTATATCTACCTCTCTAACTTTAAGCATCAGCTGTCTGAGCAGCTTACCGATCACTGCACCTGTACACAGCCAATCTGTAAATAGCACACCCAACTACCTCATCCACATACTTACCCTCTTGCTCTTTTGCACCCCAGTATCTCTACTTGCACATCATCATCTGCACATCAATCACTCCATTATTAATGCTAAATTGTAATTATCTTCGCCTCTATGGCCTATTTATTGCCTACCTCCCTACTCTTCTACATTTGCACACACTGTACATAGATCTTCCTATTGTGTTATTGACTGTATGTTTGTTTATTCCATGTGTAACTCTGTGTTGTTGTTTTTGTCGCACTGCTGTGCTTTATCTTGGCCACGTGCAGTTGTAAATGAGAACTTGTTCTAAACTGGCCTACCTGGTTAAATAAAGGTGAAATAAAAAACTAAAATAATTGTGTGTCTTCAATCATCATGTAATCCATATCTGGCTCTTATTGTGTTTTATGATATTTTTATTGTTAATGTTCATTCAGAATGTATTATTATTATTTTTACTTTTACTGTGTAAAACCACATTGTGTTGTCATTGATATCAGAAAAGGGTCAAACTGACTGACTGCCTGACTGGCTGACTGCGCTACACAGACTCCCTTTGATGACAAACTAATGCCATTCTGGAGCTCAATGCCACGCATACAGTTGATCTTTGTTAATTTCTGTACATCAACAATTTTGCCTCGGAAGTAACAAGCTATAAGTCCATGTGAAAACAAATCCCTTCCATCATTTATTCATTATTTTACAGTAACAATATGTTCCTCCAGCCTTCGCCTTGAATAGGGATTTCCTACTCATTCTAATGACACTATATATCCACTAGAGGGGGGTGTTTTGACTAAAGTACCTACATTTACAAAACCCCATCTGATTGTTAGAATAATGTATTAATAGTCACTTCCCTTTCTAAGACACAAAGCCTGGAGGAAGGACCTGGGTCAGGAATGCAACACAATGCAACACAATGTACTTCACAGGACAAAACAATGAAAATAAAGACGGAAAGATTTACTACACAAGAAACATAAGAGGATAAAAAACAACAAAAGAATAACAAGTTTATAACTAAAAGACTAAAAAAGCTTCCTAAGGTAAATGCTCACCTGTCCAGTGTGCATTACACCTGTCCAGTGTGCATTACACGGTTGGGATGGTGTTCTTCAGCTTGCAAGCATCCCGTGTTTTCCTCCAAACAATACAATGGTCATTATGGACAAACAATTCTATTTTTGTTTTATCAGACTAGAGGACATTTCTCCAAAAATACTTATTTTGTCCCCATGTGAAGTTGCAAACCGTAGTCTGGCTTTTTTTTTTATGGCGGTTTTGGAGCAGTGGCTTCTTCCTTGCTGAGCAGGCCTTTCAGGTTTTTTTTATTTTATTTTTTTATTTTACCTTTATTTAACCAGGCAAGTCAGTTAAGAACAAATTCTTATTTTCAATGACGGCCTGGGAACAGTGGGTTAACTGCCTGTTCAGGGGCAGAACGACAGATTTGTACCTTGTCAGCTCGGGGGTTTGAACTCACAACCTTCCAGTTACTAGTCCAACGCTCTAACCACTAGGCTACCCTGCCGCCCCGGTTATGTCGATATAGGACTCGTTTTACTGTGGATATAGATACTTTTGTACCGGTTTCTTCCAGCATCTTCACAAGGTCCTTTGCTGTTGTTCTGGGATTGAGTTGTACTTTTCGCACCAAAGTACGTTCATTTCTAGGAGACAGAATGTGTCTCCTTCCTGAGCGGTATGACGGCCATGGTGTTTATACTTGTGTACTATTGTTTGTACAGATGAACGTGATACATTCAGGCGCTTGGGAATTGCTCCCAAGGATGAACCAGACTTGGAGGTCTACAAGGTCTTGGCTGATTTCTTTTGATTTTCCCATGATGTCAAGCAAAGAGCCACTGAGTTAGAAGGTAGGCCTTAAAATACACCCACAGGTACACCTTCAATTGAGTCAAATGATGTCAATTAGCCTATCAGAAGCTTCTAAACTGTGAATTATAAGTGAAATAATCTGTCTGTAAACAATTGATGGAAAAATGACTTGTGTCATGCACAAAGTAGATGTCCTAACCGACTTGCCAAAACTATAGTTTGTTAACAAGAAATGTGTGGAGTGGTTGAAAAACGAGTTTTAATGACTCCAACCTAAGTGTATGTAAACTTCTGACTTCAACTGTATATCACCAGTATCTTTTTGTAGACCGATCCTGTTCTTTCTGAGCCATAAAGGTCCAGACCTCTTGGTAGATGTCATACAAGCCTACAGGGATGCTACAGCTGGTTACTACTGTGTCTCTGACATACATCCAGTGTCGCCTTTCCTGCCTTTTAACAATATATGCTAGTTGGGTTTGGACACAAATTAGCTAACATTGTATTGTTAACTAGCAGGCATGAAATAGATAGCAACATTAGTTTCAGAAACATAATGATGATGCCATGCATTTCTAAGTTACTGGGCTGACAGTTGGCATGAAATGACAAATGACTTGTCAGAAAAGGGCAATGTCTTCTCTATAAAATGAGTAAACAAACTAGGTACAACACCCTCTTGGCTAACGTTAGTCAGTATAAAAGACAGCTAACCAGCTAACTAAGCTAGCTAAAATACAATAGAAAAGTATGAGAAGCTTGTTAGCACAACATGCTAGTGGAATTTCAGAACAGAAATACGTAAACGCTATACAGTACTTGCTGGAAATAAAATAGCACACTTACAGATTGGTAACGTTAAAGAAAGAGCTCCTCTGTCGATGTTTTTCGATCTCAGTGGGCTTCTATATTCATATATACAGTATATATAAATATAAAGGCTTTACGAAAGGATTTATGGCTTTTGGAAGAGAGAAAATCAACAATAAACAATTTTCCTACTTTTAAAAGCAACTTCACAGAAGACTCGCGTTTTCTACACTTGTATATGAAAACATGACAGGTGATAAAATCAAGTGTAAAAATGCTTAACATCACGACGTGTGCAATGAAGAAGACAGGCGCTTTATTCACCTGTTCATGCAAAAATGTACATTAATCAATTAAAACGTTTGATAATTCAACTTTCAGACGCATTAAATTGTGCCACTGCACACACACTGTGTAGTGCACTGGCAAAATCTCATCAATCAATCAATCAAATGTTTTTACATCAGCTGATGGCACAAAGTGCTGTACAGAAACCCAGCCTAAAACCCCAAACAGCAAGCAATGCAGGTGTATAAGCACGGTGGCTAGGAAAAACTACCTAGAAAGGCCAGAACCTAGGAAGAAACCTAGAGAGGAACCAGGCTATGGGTGGAGATTATAACAGAACATGGCCAAGATGTTCAAATGTTCATAAATGACCAGCAGGGTCAAATAATAATAATCAGTAGTTGTCGAGGGTGCAACAAGTCAGCACCTCAAGAGTAAATGTCAGTTGGCTTTTCATAGCCGATCATTGAGACTATCTCTACCGCTCCTGCTGTCTCTAGAGAGTTGAAAACAGCAGGTCTGGGACAGGTAGCACGTACGGTGAACAGGTCAGGGTTCCATAGCCTCAGGCAGAACAGTTGAAACTGGAGCAGCAACACGGCCAGGTGGACTGGGGACAGCAAGGAGTCATCAGTCCAGGTAGTCCTGAGGCATGGTCCTAGGGCTCAGGTCCTCCGAGAGAGAGAAAAATAGAGAAAGAGAGAATTAGAGAATTAGAGAGAGCATACTTAAATTCACACAGGACACCGGATAGGACAGGAGAGGTACTCCAGATACTGGAGGCTGAGACAGGAGGGGTCGGGAGACACTGTGGCCCCGTCAGGAAGGATATAACCCCACCCACTTTGCCAAAGCACAGCCCCCCACCACTAGAGGGATAACTTCAACCACCAACTTACCATCCTGAGACAAGGCCGAGTATAGCACACAAAGATCTCCGCCACGGCATGGGGTTGAAAGTGTTGATCCTAACTGACCTAAGACAGGGAATTTTTAATAGGATTAAATGTCAGGAATTGTGAAAAACTGAGTTTAAATTTGTTTGGCTAAATGTGTATGTAAACTTCTGTCTTCAACTGTAGCTATTGACAAGTGTGCTTAAACTACTCTGTAAACTGGTCATCTCTGTATACCCGTCGCAAGACCCACTGGTTGATGCTTATTTATAAAACCCTCTTAAGCCTCCCTCCTATCTGAGATATCTACTGCAGCCCTCATCCTCCACATACAACACCCGTTCTGCCAGTCACATTCTGTTAACCTGTCTAGGTCAGGACTAGCGGAACCTCACCTCCCCGCAACAGTCTGTGAAAGTGCAGGGCGCCAAATTCAAAACAACAAAAATTATTAAATAATAAAAATTCCTCAAGCATACAAGTATTGTACACCATTTTAAAGATAACATTCTCGTTAATCCAGCCACAGTGTCAGATTTCAAAAAGGATTTACAGCGAAAGCACCACAAACGATTATGTTAGGTCACCACCAAGCCGCAGAAAAACACAGACATTGTTCCAGCCAAAGACAGGAGTCACAAAAAGCAGAAATAGAGATAAAATGAATCACTAACCTTTGATGATCTTCATCAGATGACACTCATAGGACTTCATGTTACACAATGTTTTGTTTGATAAAGTTCATATTTATATAAAAAAATCTGAGTTTACATTACGCGCGTTACGTTCAGTAGTTCTAAAACATGCAGTGATATTGCAGAGAGCCACATCAATTTACAGAAATACTCATAATAAACATTGATAAAGATACGGCTATTATACGGCTATTATACGGCTATTATACATGGAACTTTAGATAAACTTCTCCTTAATGCGACCGCTGTGTCAGATTTCAAAAAAACTTTACGGAAAGTGAAACATAACTAATATCACCCTGTTGGACTGAGTTGAAAAACTACAAACCTCAGATTTCCCACTTCCTGGTTGAATTTTTTCTCAGCTTTTGCTTACCATATGAGTTCTGTTATGCTCACAGACATCATTCAAACAGTTTTAGAAACTTCAGTGTTTCCTATCCAATACTAATAATAATATGCATATATTAGCATCTGGGACAGAGTAGGAGGCAGTTCACTCTGGGCACGCTATTCATACAAAAGTGAAAATGCTGCCCCCTATCCCAAAAAGGTTAAAGGTCCCCAAAGCACACACATCCCTGGGTCGCTCCTCTTTTCAGTTCGCTGCATCTAGCGTCTGGAACGAGCTGCAACAAACACTCAAACTGGACAGTTTAATCTCAATCACTTCATTCAAAGACTCAATCATAGACACTTACTGACAGTAGTGGCTGCTTTGTGTGAGGTATTGTTGTCTCTTCCTTCTTTCCCTTTGTGCTGTTGTCTGTGCCAAATAATGTTTGTACCATGTTGTTGTTATGTTGTGTTGCTACCATGTTGTTTTCATGTTTTGTTGCTACCATGTTGTTGTTATGTTGTGTTGCTACCATGCTGTGTTGTCATGTGTTGCTGCCTTGCTATGATGTTGTCTTAGGTCTCTCTTTATGTAGTGTTGTCTTAGGTCTCTCTTTATGTAGTGTTGTCTTAGGTCTCTCTTCATGTAGTGTTGTCTTAGGTCTCTCTTCATGTAGTGTTATCATCTTAGGTCTCTCTTTATGTAGTGTTGTCTTAGGTCTTGTCCTGTATATATCCTATATTTATATGTTTTTTATTTTTAATCCCAGGCCCTCGTCCCCGCAGGAGGTCTTTTGCCTTTTGTTAGGACATCATTGTAAATAAGAATTTGTTCTTCGCTGACTTGCCTTGTTAAATAAATGTTACATTTTTTTAAAAACACTGGTCCAGGGCAAGCAGTCCTGGTCCCTCTCCTCTCCTTGCACCAGCAGGTTGGAGGTGGCCACCACCATTCCCAGTATATACCGCTTCTAAAGAGCTTGGCCTAGTTGCTCTCTACTCGCCACAGTCTTTCCTCTAACCCTTGTTTCTCCTTCCCTATCCTAATTTTTCTCCCCCAAATCCTGAACTACTCTGCTAATTGATCAGTTCAGTTATTGTCTTAATTCAACGCATCTGGTCTCTGACATACTGTATCGGAGGGAACACACACACTGCTTTCATTCTGAGATTTCTGCAAAACAATCCAACAAAAATGGCCACTCTGTTGATCCCTCACTTAAACCACACAGGGTTACCTAACCCTAAACCTGACCCTAACTCTGACCCTAACCCTGACCCTAACCCTGACCCTGACCCTGACCCTAACCCTGACCCTGACCCTGACCCTAACCCTGACCCTGACCCTGACCCTGACCCTAACCCTAACCCTGACCCTGACCCTAACCCTGACCCTGACCCTGAACCTAATCCTAACCCTGAGACACGCATGCAAACATTTAATTTAAGATTACATTACATACCAGTACTTTATTATAAATCACAAATTACATTAACAACGTTTAAAAGGTCTTGGATAAAAATGAAAAAAGGATACAAAAATCTCCCTTCTCCATACAGCTAGACTGACCTAACAGCTGAAACAGAGCAGTACCTTCTCCATACAGCTAGACTGACCTAACAGCTGACACAGAGCAGTACCTTCTCCATACAGCTAGACTGACCTAACAGCTGAAACAGAGCAGTACCTTCTCCATACAGCTAGACTGACCTAACAGCTGAAACAGAGCAGTACCTTCTCCATACAGCTAGACTGACCTAACAGCTGAAACAGAGCAGTACCTTCTCCATACAGCTAGACTGACCTAACAGCTGACACAGAGCAGTACCTTCTCCATACAGCTAGACTGACCTAACAGCTGACACAGAGCAGTACCTTCTCCATACAGCTAGACTGACCTAACAGCTGAAACAGAGCAGTACCTTCTCCATACAGCTAGACTGACCTAACAGCTGAAACAGAGCAGTACCTTCTCCATACAGCTAGACTGACCTAACAGCTGAAACAGAGCAGTACCTTCTCCATACAGCTAGACTGACCTAACAGCTGAAACAGAGCAGTACCTTCTCCATACAGCTAGACTGACCTAACAGCTGACACAGAGCAGTACCTTCTCCATACAGCTAGACTGACCTAACAGCTGAAACAGAGCAGTACCTTCTCCATACAGCTAGACTGACCTAACAGCTGACACAGAGCAGTACCTTCTCCATACAGCTAGACTGACCTAACAGCTGACACAGAGCAGTACCTTCTCCATACAGCTAGACTGACCTAACAGCTGAAACAGAGCAGTACCTTCTCCATACAGCTAGACTGACCTAACAGCTGAAACAGAGCAGTACCTTCTCCATACAGCTAGACTGACCTAACAGCTGACACAGAGCAGTACCTTCTCCATACAGCTAGACTGACCTAACAGCTGACACAGAGCAGTACCTTCTCCATACAGCTAGACTGACCTAACAGCTGACACAGAGCAGTACCTTCTCCATACAACTAGACTGACCTAACAGCTGACACAGAGCAGTACCTTCTCCATACAGCTAGACTGACCTAACAGCTGACACAGAGCAGTACCTTCTCCATACAGCTAGACTGACCTAACAGCTGAAACAGAGCAGTACCTTCTCCATACAGCTAGACTGACCTAACAGCTGAAACAGAGCAGTACCTTCTCCATACAGCTAGACTGACCTAACAGCTGAAACAGAGCAGTACCTTCTCCATACAGCTAGACTGACCTAACAGCTGACACAGAGCAGTACCTTCTCCATACAGCTAGACTGACCTAACAGCTGACACAGAGCAGTACCTTCTCCATACAGCTAGACTGACCTAACAGCTGAAACAGAGCAGTACCTTCTCCATACAGCTAGACTGACCTAACAGCTGAAACAGAGCAGTACCTTCTCCATACAGCTAGACTGACCTAACAGCTGACACAGAGCAGTACCTTCTCCATACAGCTAGACTGACCTAACAGCTGAAACAGAGCAGTACCTTCTCCATACAGCTAGACTGACCTAACAGCTGAAACAGAGCAGTACCTTCTCCATACAGCTAGACTGACCTAACAGCTGACACAGAGCAGTACCTTCTCCATACAGCTAGACTGACCTAACAGCTGAAACAGAGCAGTACCTTCTCCATACAGCTAGACTGACCTAACAGCTGAAACAGAGCAGTACCTTCTCCATACAGCTAGACTGACCTAACAGCTGAAACAGAGCAGTACCTTCTCCATACAGCTAGACTGACCTAACAGCTGACACAGAGCAGTACCTTCTCCATACAGCTAGACTGACCTAACAGCTGAAACAGAGCAGTACCTTCTCCATACAGCTAGACTGACCTAACAGCTGAAACAGAGCAGTACCTTCTCCATACAGCTAGACTGACCTAACAGCTGAAACAGAGCAGTACCTTCTCCATACAGCTAGACTGACCTAACAGCTGAAACAGAGCAGTACCTTCTCCATACAGCTAGACTGACCTAACAGCTGACACAGAGCAGTACCTTCTCCATACAGCTAGACTGACCTAACAGCTGACACAGAGCAGTACCTTCTCCATACAGCTAGACTGACCTAACAGCTGACACAGAGCAGTACCTTCTCCATACAGCTAGACTGACCTAACAGCTGAAACAGAGCAGTACCTTCTCCATACAGCTAGACTGACCTAACAGCTGACACAGATCAGTACCTTCTCCATACAGCTAGACTGACCTAACAGCTGACACAGAGCAGTACCTTCTCCATACAGCTAGACTGACCTAACAGCTGAAACAGAGCAGTACCTTCTCCATACAGCTAGACTGACCTAACAGCTGAAACAGAGCAGTACCTTCTCCATACAGCTAGACTGACCTAACAGCTGACACAGAGCAGTACCTTCTCCATACAGCTAGACTGACCTAACAGCTGACACAGAGCAGTACCTTCTCCATACAGCTAGACTGACCTAACAGCTGAAACAGAGCAGTGCCTTCTCCATACAGCTAGACTGACCTAACAGCTGAAACAGAGCAGTACCTTCTCCATACAGCTAGACTGACCTAACAGCTGACACAGAGCAGTACCTTCTCCATACAGCTAGACTGACCTAACAGCTGACACAGAGCAGTACCTTCTCCATACAGCTAGACTGACCTAACAGCTGAAACAGAGCAGTACTTCACCAGTTGATTTGCTCTACTCATAGACAGCCCTATCATAACCACATATGTTACTTCCGGCGCAGACAGAGATGTCCGCCTCGCTTCGTGTTCCTAGGAAACTATGCAGTTTTTTGTTTTTTACGTGTTATTTCTTACATTGGTACCCCAGGTCATCTTAGGTTTCATTACATACAGTCGAGAAGAACTACTGAATATAAGAGCAGCGTCAACTCACCATCAGTACTACCAAGAATATGACTTTCCCGTAGTGGATCCTGTGTTCTGCCTTTCACCCAGGACAACAGAATGGATTCCAGCCTGCGACCCAAAACAACGACGCCGTAAAAGTGGCAAACGAAGCGGTCTTCTGGTCAGGCTCCGGAGACGGGCAAATCGCGCGCCACTCCCTAGCATACTACTCGCCAATGTCCAGTCTCTTGACAACAAGGTTGATGAAATCCGAGCAAGGGTAGCATTCCAGAGGGACATCAGGGACTGTAACGTTCTTTGCTTCACGGAAACATGGCTCACTCGAGAGACGCTATCAGAGTCGGTGCAGCCAGCTGGTTTCTCCACGCATCGCGCCTCCAGAAACAAACATCTTTCTGGTAAGAAGACGGGCGGGGGCGTATGCTTTATGGTTAACGAGACGTGGTGTGGTCACAACAACATACAGGAACTTAAGTCCTTCTGTTCACCTGATTTAGAATTCCTCACAATCAAGTGTCGACCGCATTACCTACCAAGGGAATTCTCTTCGATTATAATCACAGCCGTATATATTCCCCCCCAAGCAGACACATTGATGGCTCTGAACGAACTTTATTTGACTCTTTGCAAACTGGAATTCATATATCCTGAGGCTGCATTCATTGTAGCTGGGGATTTTAACAAGGCTAATCTGAAAACAAGACTCCCTAAATTGTATCAGCATATCGATTGCGCAACCAGGGCTGGTAAAACCTTGGATCATTGCTATTCTAACTTCCGCGATGCATATAAGGCCCTCCCCCGCACTCCTTTCGGAAAAGCTGCCCACGACTCCATTTTCTTGCTCCCTGCCTACAGACAGAAGCTAAAACAAGAAGCTCCCACGCTGAGGTCCGACCAATCTGATTCCACGCTCCAAGACTGCTTCCATCACGTGGACTGGGATATGTTTCGTGTTGCGTCAGACAACAACATTGACGAATACGCTGATTCGGTGAGCGAGTTCATTAGAACGTGCGTTGAAGATGTCGTTCCCATAGCAACGATTAAAACGTTCCCAAACCAGAAACCGTGGATTGATGGCAGCATTCACGTGAAACTGAAAGCGCGAACCACTGCTTTTAATCAGGGCAAGGTGACCAGAAACATGACCGAATACAAACAGTGTAGCTATTCCCTCCGCAAGGCAATCAAACAAGCTAAGTGTCAGTATAGAGACAAAGTAGAATCGCAATTCAACGGCTCAGACACAAGAGGTATGTGGCAGGAGACCCTGGAGACCCTGGGTCTCGACCCCGCCCTGTGCAACTGGGTACTGGACTTCCTGACGGGCCGCCCCCAGGTGGTGAGGGTAGGTAACAACATCTCCACCCCGCTGATCCTCAACACTGGGGCCCCACAAGGGTGCGTTCTGAGCCCTCTCCTGTACTCCCTGTTCACCCACGACTGCGTGGCCACGCACGCCTCCAACTCAATCATCAAGTTTGCGGACGACACAACAGTGGTAGGCTTGATTACCAACAACAACGAGACGGCCTACAGGGAGGAGGTGAGGGAACTCGGAGTGTGGTGTCAGGAAAATAACCAAACTAAGGAGGCTAAAGAAATTTGGCTTGTCACCAAAAGCACTCACAAACTTCTACAGATGCACAATCGAGAGCATCCTGTCGGGCTGTATCACCGCCTGGTACGGCAACTACTCCGCCCACAACCGTAAGGCTCTCCAGAGGGTAGTGAGGTCTGCACAACGCATCACCGGGGGCAAACTACCTGCCCTCCAGGACACCTACACCACCCGATGTCACAGGAAGGCCATAAAGATCATGAAGGACAACAACCACCCGAGCCACTGCCTGTTCACCCCGCTATCATCCAGAAGGCGAAGGTCAGTACAGGTGCATCAAAGCTGGGACCGAGAGACTGAAAAACAGCTTCTATCTCAAGGCCATCAGACTGTTAAACAGCCACCACTAACATCGAGTGGCTGCTGCCAACACACTGACTCAACTCCAGCCACTTTAATAATGGGAATTGATGGGAATTTATGTAAAATATATCACTAGCCACTTTAAACAATGCTACTTAATATAATGTTTACATACCCTACATTATTTATCATATGTATACATGTATATACTGTACTCTATATCATCTACTGCATCTTTATGTAATACATGTATCACTAGCCACTTTAAACTATGCCACTTTGTTTACATACTCATCTCATATACTGTACTCGATACCATCTACTGCATCTTGTCTATGCCACTCTGTACCATCACTCATTCATATATCTTTATGTACATATTCTTTATCCCCTTACACTGTGTATAAGGTAGTAGTTTTGGAATTGTTAGCTAGATTACTCGTTGGTTATTACTGCATTGTCGGAACTAGAAGCACAAGCATTTCGCTACACTCGCATTAACATCTGCTAACCATGTGTATGTGACAAATAACATTTTATTTGATTGATTTGATTTTGATTCATCGTCATCATCAAACCAGCTTCCTCTAACACAATAATGTTTATGGATGTGTGTTTTCTTTTGGTGAGGCTACATGTCTCACCTCAATGGCAATCTGGTCACTGAGGTGGTCATGTCTATCTGTATCTGGTCACTGAGGTGGTCATGTCCAGCTGTATCTGGTCACTGAGGTGGTCATGTCTATCTGTATCTGGTCACTGAGGTGGTCATGTCTATCTGTATCTGGTCACTGAGGTGGTCATGTCTATCTGTATCTGGTCACTGAGGTGGTCACTGAGGTGGTCATGTCTATCTGTATCTGGCCACTGAGGTGGTCACTGAGGTGGTCATGTCCAGCTGTATCTGGTCACTGAGGTGGTCATGTCCAGCTGTATCTGGTCACTGAGGTGGTCATGTCCAGCTGTATCTGGTCACTGAGGTGGTCATGTCCAGCTGTATCTGGTCACTGAGGTGGTCATGTCCAGCTGTATCTGGTCACTGAGGTGGTCATGTCTATCTGTATCTGGTCACTGAGGTGGTCATGTCTATCTGTATCTGGTCACTGAGGTGGTCACTGAGGTGGTCATGTCTATCTGTATCTGGCCACTGAGGTGGTCACTGAGGTGGTCATGTCTATCTGTATCTGGTCACTGAGGTGGTCATGTTCAGCTATATCTGGTCACTGAGGTGGTCATGTCCAGCTATATCTGGTCACTGAGGTGGTCATGTCTATCTGTATCTGGTCACTGAGGTGGTCACTGAGGTGGTCATGTCTATCTGTATCTGGTCACTGAGGTGGTCATGTCTATCTGTATCTGGTCACTGAGGTGGTCACTGAGGTGGTCATGTCTATCTGTATCTGGTCATTGAGGTGGTCATGTCCAGCTGTATCTGGTCACTGAGGTGGTCATGTCTATCTGTATCTGGTCACTGAGGTGGTCACTGAGGTGGTCATGTCTATCTGTATCTGGTCACTGAGGTGGTCATGTCCAGCTGTATCTGGTCACTGAGGTGGTCATGTCTATCTGTATCTGGTCACTGAGGTGGTCACTGAGGTGGTCATGTCTATCTGTATCTGGTCACTGAGGTGGTCATGTCCAGCTGTATCTGGTCACTGAGGTGGTCACTGAGGTGGTCATGTCTATCGGTATCTGGTCACTGAGGTGGTCATGTCCTAACCCTAACCCTAAGGAATGATGGACGGCGCTAAATACAGGGAAATTCTTGAGGGAAACCTGTTTCAGTTTTCCAGAGATTTGAGACTGGGACGGAGGTTCACCTTCCAGCAGGACAATGACCCTAAGCATACTGCTAAAGCAACACTCGAGTGGTTAAAGGGGAAACAATGAAATGTCTTGGAATGGCCTAGTCAAATCCCAGACCTCAATCCAATTGAGAATCTGTGGTATGTGTGAGCTGACCAAGTAATTTGGTGGCACTCTAAAGCGGAAAGGTGGAATAAACGAGTCAGGAGAAGGTTTTCTATTGAGAGATTTCTGACAATACAAACACTCCAACACAATCAATGAAAAACATACATCTTCTTTAGATGACACAGAAACAGCTACTATAGACGATTATCTTTAAACTATAACACAGGTTTGTCACCGTCTTAATGGTTGTTCGTGGTTAGCTCCCCTCTCTTGGTGGCCATTCTCCAGAGATGGTTTATCTTCTTCTCCTCACCTTCCAAAAGATACCTCCTCTCCTTTGGTGGAGGAACCACTCTTATACTTTCTTTTCCCTCCCTCCCTGCTTGTTCACTCCTCTCTCTTGTAGGGGAAAGAGAATATGTCATTAGTATCGTCAGCTGTGCTTAATTGCCTCTGGTTACCATGTCTCACATGCCTTGTTGGGCTGCTATCCGTGAGCCCAGCCTGCCCTCTGGTGGTCCTTCCTCATACCTTCCCCCTCAGAACCGAACCGGAGGGAGGGTTGTCTTGGTCGCGTCGGGACAGCGCGTCTGCATTCCCGTTCCTCGATCCGGCCATGTGGATGACATGGAAAGAGAATGGTTGTAAAGCAAGAAACTATCTGGCTATTATGTTGTTATTGTTTCTCTTCCACGTGAGGGGAGCATGGTCAGTAACTAATGCAAACCTACGACCCAGTAGGTAGTACCGGAGATAACCGAGGGCCCACTTAATGGCTAAGGTCTCTTTCTCTTCCCGATCGCTGAGCTTCCTACTTATGAAGAGAATAGGCCTCTCTGCTTCACCTTCACCCTGAGCTAGGATGGCCCCGAGCCTCGTATCCGAGGCGTCTACCTGCACAATGAACTCTTGTGAGAAGTCCGGAGCCTGTAGGACGGGATCAGAACACAGGCCATCTTTTAGAAATTGAAAGGCATCTTCCGTCTCGTCCTTCTACTCTACCCAGTTTAGCAAGTTTTTCTTGATGAGGTTTGTGAGGGTGTTGGCAATGGTTGCATATCCAGGGATGAAACAGCGATAATATCCTGCTATCCCTAAGAAGGCCCGAACGTCACACTTTGTCCGGGGTCGGGGCCCGTCTTGAATTGCCCTGGTCTTCTCTGCCTGTGAGCGTATTTTCCCATTCCCCACGGTGTACCCCAGGTATTCCGCAGGTGTATATTGAACGTGTGCAATGAACACTGAACAGGTTTAACAGGTGTAATGCACATTGAACAGGTGTTATGAACGCGTGTAGAAATGACCATAACAAGCGTTCTAATCACCTGTAAACACACACTAGACAGGCGAAAAAAATCTAATGTACAAAAAGTGATAAGACATGTATCAGGTAACACGATTTGAACCTTTTGGCCTTCCATACGTTTGGACCAATACTGGTTGTATCCAAGGCTCAGCCAATCGTTCACATAAAAACAGAATGAAGCACTCGACTGAGGAGAGAAGAGACAACCGATGTGCCGGATACAGCATCAGGGTGCTCTGGAAAGAGTGGAAAGGCAGTTTACCAGTTACGTCCCCTGAACGGTAACGGAGAGGTAACGGTAGGTGAGAAGCCTGACCTTGGACCCCGGAAGCATAGTTCATGAGCTGTATCCAAAAAACAACTGGCATGGGGCATTTTGAGGTGAGGGAGAAAGCGTGGTGGAATAGGTTTTGTTAGCGTTGTTAAGTATCTTACTATAGTAGCTGGATCTAATGATATGTTAGTTAACCAGAGAAATGCTGAGCAACATTAATGTAAACTCACCCCATTCTGTACAAACGTGCGCAACCGCAAGGCTACAAAGAAAACTAATGGGACTGTAGCGACTGTGTTGACTTCAAAATCTGGGGTGTGAACTAAGTTTCTATTCAAGAGTTGATCGACATGGTAATGGCTCTATAGTATTGGAGAAAAGTTGAAAAAACTGACCCTCCGTTACATCTTGACGTGTCATGTCTTGACGTGTCATGTCGTAATGTACAACACGCATAAAGCAACTATTTCTGTCTTACAATCTCTCTCCACCAGGTGTAGCACTTCTCTCATCGTTTAAAAACAAGAAATGGACAGTGACGGGGTAAGGGGGATACCTAGTCATTTTTTGCTTCATCATTGCTTACTTCTAAGATCACTTTAGCACCGCCCTAAAAACCTGATTCAAATTCGACACAAACCTTCAAATAGGTATATAATGACACATTATATAAACTCTTTATAGTGTTTTATTTACATTTTAGAGGCGATAAGGTGATAAGTTGGACAGATCGAATTTTCCTACACAACATCTCTCCTTCTCACTATCACGCATTAGTTTCGCTTCCCCACCCGACATTTTTAAAAAGACCTGATGGGGCTCATTGCCTGCTTGAATTATGCAGAAACGGGCAGTGTTTAGGTCATGTAATTGATTTTGTTGGAAAGGGGAGAAATTGTGCTTTACAATGGTATTGACATTACAGTTGATCTGGAAGTATTACGTTTTGGGGGCGCTAAAATAAGGGCAATTCTACGGACCAAGGCGATGTACGAGTTTACATTAGCCTACTCATCTGATCAAATAATTGAGTTTATGGTATGAAAATTGGCTGGCAAATATAGTCAGACAGCGAACGTTACAACATCAGATGAGCTGACATTAGTAACCGAACCAATTTGCTATAGTATTAACTGGTAGCATTATACGACTCCTTGCCGTTCCTCAAGTTATAACGTGTTAGTTGCTTACTGGACCCTGCACTGTGTGAAATGTTAACTAGTTATAGTTAGCTAGCAAACTAACTATTATCTGTGAACTAATGTTTTCCCTCTACACTATGTGGTTAATTTTCAGAGTGAGAGAATTAGGTGAAAATGAGGCGTTGCTTGTTAAACAAGTGTAGCTGGAGCCTCGCCTGGTTTAAGCTGGATGCCTCTATAGAGGTGAAAGGAACAACACACACGTTCCCTCTTTCTCACTTCTTCAATACAGTGGATAAAAGGGTTGCCAGGTGTTACTCTCTGCCTGAAAGAGATCAATTATGCCAACAAAGGGTCTCATGCTCTGCTGGCACATTGTAGAACACATGTCCACAGGCAGAAAGTGTACAATGTATTAATGTGTAGTGTAGCCCTAAAATAATGATTTTGTTATGTTGAACTTAACAGTAACACTTGTGTGTGAATGGGGGGGATTATTACATTTTTTTACTCAGTGAATGTTATTTTTGCACACATGTAGCCTTGCTCGATGTCTACTATAGTGGCCACTATAATAGAGCAACAATAGAAAGCCTGTTAGTTTCATTATATTTCTACTTTAAGATGTTTTTTTCCCCACCAAGTGCAATATTTAGATGTGTGTGGTCACAAGCGTTCTATTATAAAGGCTGTCATGGTAACTGCAATATTAGTGTATTGTATTTTCTCAAGACTTGTGTCATTTGCAGTAAAGTTTAGGCAACAAATAACATTGGATTGTTTTCTTTACATGTTTTAGCTGTGAGTTCGGTTCACATTAACCACTTTATATTTTACACACAGAGACTGATCATGTAGATGATATTCTGTGTTTAATTAGTTAAAACCTGCATTTCCCCCTAGCAGGGATTTACATGTTTCAGCTGTGAGTTCGGTTCACATTAACCACTTTATATTTTACACACAGAGACTGATCATGTAGATGATATTCTGTGTTTAATTAGTTAAAACCTGCATTTCCCCCTAGCAGGGATTTACATGTTTTAGCTGTGAGTTCGGTTCACATTAACCACTTTATATTTTACACACAGAGACTGATCATGTAGATGATATTCTGTGTTTAATTAGTTAAAACCTGCATTTCCCCCTAGCAGGGATTTACATGTTTTAGCTGTGAGTTCGGTTCACATTAACCACTTTATATTTTACACACAGAGACTGATCATGTAGATGATATTCTGTGTTTAATTAGTTAAAACCTGCATTTTCCCCTAGCAGGGATTTACATGTTTTGTTGCAAAAAGAAAGCGTCACCTTTTTGGGCCCTCAGCAGTTTGCATCCCTGGAAAAGGTCTTCTGAACAGAGGGCGAGTGCAGAGAAATACAGGAAAAGGTCTTCTGAGCAGAGGGCGAGTGAAGAGAAATACAGGAAAAGGTCTTCTGAGCAGAGGGCGAGTGCAGAGAAATACAGGA